>NW_026878677.1:0-245430 GCF_032173495.1 Musca vetustissima | reverse complement strand
ACGGAAAATTAAAATGCGTTTTTTAAGCGTTAGAAGCGTTTAAAGGCCTTAAAATGCCTTTTTAGACCACAGAAAATTAAAATGCGTATTCTAGGCGTTTATTCTAGGCGTAAAATGCGTTCTCTAGGCGTTAAAAGCGTTTAAAGACTTTAAAATGCCTTAATAGACCACAGAAAATTGAAATGCGTTTTCTAGGCGTTATAACATGCGTTTTCGGCGTTAGAAGCGTTTAAAGGCCTTAAAATGCCTTTTTACACCACAGAAAATTAAAATGCGTTTTCTAGGCGTTAGAAGCGTTTAAAGGCTATGCCTTTTTAGACCACAGAAAATTAAAATGCGTTTTCTATGCGTTAGAAGCGTTTAAAGGCCTTAAAATGCCTTTTAACACCACAGAAAATTAAAATGTGTTTTCTAGGCGTTAGAAGCGTTTAAAGGCCTTAAAATGTCTTTTTACACGACAGAAAATTAAAATGCGTTTTTTTAGGTTTTAGAAGCGTTTAAAGGCCTTAAAATGCCTTTTTACACCACAGAAATTAAAATGCGTTTTTTAGGCGTTAGAAGCGTTTAAAGGCCTTAAAATGTCTTTTTAGACCACAGAAAATTAAAATGCGTTTTTTAGGCGTTAGAAGCGTTTAAAGGCCTTAAAATGCCTTTTAACACCACAGAAAATTAAAATGTGTTTTCTAGGCGTTAGAAGCGTTTAAAGGCCTTAAAGACCTTATTCAGTACGCTGTTTCAAATTTCGTGCAAATCGAAAGATATATAGGGACTTTGGTACACCATTTACATTAAATCGGACGAAAATATATATGGGTGCTATATCTAAATCTGAACTGATTTTTTCCAATTTCAATGGGGTTCGTCCTTGGGCCAATTTGCCAAATTTCATCCAATTCGGATCATAATTTTTTTCCAATTTCAATGGGGTTCGTCCTTGGGCCAAATAAGAGACCTATGCCAAATTTCATCCAATTCGGATCATAAATGCGACCTGTACTTTGTTCACAATTTTATATGGACATACAGACGGACGGACATGCATAAATCGGCTTAAAAAGTGATTCTATGCATATTCTCAAAAGGAACCATGTGTCTATCTCGTTTCCTTTTGTCTGTTACAAACATATGCACAAAGACATAATATCCTGTACCACAGTGTGGTGAAGGGTATAAATAGATCAGATTTTAGCAAATACGTACAGGTTCCACATATAGTTTCATTTATTACTTTTCGAGCATAAATTTAGTATCAATTACTTCCAAACACAGTTGGCGATTGGGCCTTGTTAGTAACTTTTAAACGAAAAACGATATCTTCAGCCGTTTTTTTTTTCACAGCTCAGAAAACAGTCATAGATTTTTTTAAGAAAAAAAATTGTTTAAATTTTTTTTTTAATTTTTTTAACTTCAATAAATAAACTTTATAAATCAAAATTATCTTCGGAATCAGAATCAGACATATCTGGATGTTTCATTAAAAGATATCTCTTGACATCATCGTCTATAATAATATTTTTTTGCAGACGAAATTGAAACCCATTTGACAATGAAGATATCAAAGGGTCTGGCGAAACTAATAAATCATTTATGATATCATTTTTCCTTAAATTTTTCCTTGTATTGCTCTAGCGTATGTTTCGATAGTCCTTGTTCCTGGCTTCAAGAGCTTCTTCGGACATTATACCAAGGTATCAGTTAAATGGTACCAAGGTATCAGTTAATTGGGTGTTATTATTATTTGATTTTGAAAACTTTCTGGGCGTGCTTCAATAATCCTAGCAATCATATGGTTTGTAATGGTACTTCAGCGAAATTATCAGTGACCGTCATGACACTAGGATAGTGTCACTAGGATAGTGTCAATGCTACGACAACGCAGTTTGTCGTAGCATGGATATATATCGACCCTTTAGCGGCTCTCTTTGACAAATTCCATGTGTACTTGATATGTCCAACATCTACAAATAGCGCCAGTGCTTTTTCATGAGACCTGCTTTAAAATAGCAATCGTAAGTTCAAATTTAAGAATTTCAGCTCTGTCTGTTCTCCAAATTGTACCAGATTTGGTACAATTCTGTACTTTTCATACACTCCCACAGTAACCTAAGTGGCAGCTTTCCGAATTCGAGTTCTAACCGTTCACTCAAGTCCACATTGTACCAAATTTTGTGCTTTTCGTACCCATAAGTACGAATTTCCAAAACTACCTCAGTCATGCACTCCAATAATAACCTTATGCCATGTTCTGACGGGCATTCGAACAACGTAGTTCGCTCTCAGAATTACGTACATGAATTAACCCGTTCATACAGCACTATTCTTAATTCATGTCATCAGAGTTTTTTATTTCAAACTTTTTGTTTCTTGTTTTACACCAAAATTGTAACATATTTGCGTGAATCACATATGGATCTAAATAGAAAAAATAATTCTCTTTCTCCTGACTATAATATCAACCCCTATCTCTCTACTTTTAATTCATGTTTTCCATTTTTTCTGAAAATATTGTTGTTTTCAATAAGTTTTTATATTTTCTCAACTCAAATGTCACATTTAAAAAATTTGAGAATTTTTGTTTGGGTTTCCCAGCTTTTGTTTCTCGTTTTGTACGCTAATTAGAACCAAGGGGAAAGAAATGCATATTGCATTATGTAGACAACAAAATTTACATCCTTCTGAATATATAAAAATTAGAATGTTGGTTACTTTTCATTCATCATTTTCAATTTTACTGAAAAAGTTTGAAAAATTTAAAAATTTTTTCATGCTGTCAAAATTAATTTATTTTCGATAAATTCTCTCAATTGTTAGAGATGGGACAAAATTCTTGGTGATTCAGAGAGTGATTCGAATTGAACAACGTACAAAAGTCGGTGTTCGCTCAGACAATTTTGTATGGGGAACTAAGTAATTACTTCATAATTAAGGGTCGAACAACGAATGAGAGAGCGAACAACGCTCGTCTGTACATGGCATTAAGTGCACATTTAAATATCCCAGCTCTATCCGTTCACCAGCATCCAAATTGTATCAAATTTAGTATCATTTATTACTTTTCGTAGACGTTAGTAGGAGGTTCTAAAACTTCTCAATTTCACACTCCAAAACTTTATTTTTAATGACAAATTTCAGGATCCCAGCCCTATCCGTTCATATAGATCCAAATTGTACCATATTTAGTACTTATGAGTTCGAATTTCCAACACTGTCTCAATCCTGTATTCTAACAGTAATTTTATTATACCCTTCACAACACTGTGGTACAGGGTATTATGTCTTTGTGCATATATTTGTAACAGGCAAAAATAATCGAGATAGACCAATGGTTCCTTTTGAGAATATGCATAGACTCACTTTCTGAGTCGATTTATGCACCAAAGTCTCTGAAAATCATTTGATTTGTACGAATTGTGGCATAGCGTATTGAATTAAATCTAGAATGGCGTATGCTAAGTTTTGTGAAAATCGGTGCAGATTTAGATATAGCTTCCATATATAGTTTCACCCGATTTTAGGTAAATTGTGCACCAAAGTCTTTGCTAATTTTTTTATTGGCATAGATATATCGTAGCTTCCATATATAATTTCGAATTATTTATGTTTATTGTATACCACATAATCAATAGGTGTCTGATTGAGATTAAATTTTAAACAGTGCAGCATACCGAATAGAGTTTGTCAAGTTGGCTTTAAATCGATTTACACAAATCTGTCCCACTGAGCGCAAACGACTCTAAACTTGCCCAAATGAAATGAAATTTAGCATAGGTTCCAGAAAGACATTAAAATCACATATTTAAGTTCGTTCGATTTCATGTCAAAATTCCTTAAAAAAGGCGACGTCTTTTCGGATACATATGTAGAATATACCCAAAGTGGTGAAGGGTATCATACAGTCCGACTTTACTACTTTCCTTACTGGTTTTTAAATATACGTTTTCCATCTCTATCCTTTTATTCAAATCTGAATTGTACTAAACTTAGTACCATTTAGTACACATAATTACGCATTTTTAAAACTAACTCCATGTCTCATCCTACAATCCAATCCTTAATTTTAATTCAAAATTTTATGATTCCCGCTCACACAAAACAAATTGTAACATATTTAGTACCATTTTGTGCTTCTCGTATCCATAAGTACATAATTCCAATACTACCTTAAATCTGTAATTTTTCATTCCAATTTTAAGTTTTCCATCTCTAACCGTTCACTCAAATCTATATTGTACCAAATTTAGTACCATTTAGTACACGTATTACGAATTTTCAAAACTACCCACATATCTCAATCCTGCATTCAAACTGTTATATTAATTCATAATTTCAGGATCTCGGCCCTATCCATTCACACAATTGTTCAACAATTTGTAAACCATTTGGTACCAGTTAGTACTTTTTTTGTACACTCCAATAGTATTTTTAATTCGAAAATTCTGGAGTCCAGCTCTATCCGTTCACACATAATTAAGTTGTGCCAAATATAGAACCATTTAGTACACATAAGTACTATGCTTCCATATCTCAATTCTATATACCAACAGCAACCACTATTCCAAATTTTAGGTTTCCAGATCTCTCCATTCACCCAAATCCAAATTGTACCAAATTTAGTTCCGTTTAGTACTTTTCGTACATATAAATGCGAATTTCAACTGTAATCTTACTTCCAAATTTCATATATAAAATTTCAAGATTTTAGCTATATATGTTCAATATATGTAGAATTAGAACTACATTTAGTACTTTTAGTACACTTATAGGTCGAATTTCCAAAAACCCCTTTTGTACATCTTTCTAACTTTCCATCAGTGACCCACATTCCAAATTTCAGAATTCTAGCTCTTCCCGTTCGCCTAATACAAAGGGTACCATATTTCGTACATTTTAGTACTTTTCGTACCCTTCTAGTACGAATCTCCAAAAACCCAGCCTTATCTCACGCCTAAACACCAACAACAACCCACACTCAAAATTTCAAGCTTCTAACTTTAGCCGTTTCGTCTGGGCGATGATCTGTCAGTCACTCACTCACTCACTCACTCACTCACTTAACACTAAGCTCTTTTATATATATAGATATCCCCTCACACGCCACTATTCATAACAGATTCTGTTTATTAACAGAACAACTATAATTACATTCAAATTTACAGTAAACGGTAAAAATTATTCTCATTTTCTGTGCAATGTTAACGTTTACGCTGTTAACCGATTGACTTACATTTCGGTAAGTATTTCTTTGGCGCGCATGTCCCACAAAACCCTATGCAAACTCACCCCAGTTGCATTTGAGAGACAGACCGCACACATACATTTGCAAGTGGAATATGTTTGCTCTCGCCAATTTGATGTAGCGCTCAAACAAACGCACACAGTTTGAAGGAATTTGCATTGTGGGAAAAATGTACCGTTAAGAGACGGAAACAAATGCCTTTACACAAACCATATAACAGCATCTAATGTAGGTCTATTGGTGTAATGTTGCCAGATTTGTTTAAAAGATATACCCTCAGCCTTATGGCTAATGTGCTTCATGATTTTCGTCTCTTTGGGCAATTAACCGATTTCATCCAAACTTTATACATTGTAATATTTTTCTAAAACTTAAATTACGTTTGAAGGGGAGAAATATCGATCCACTCCTTTTGCTAGCTCCCAAACTAAATTGTCAGGATTTCGCTGAAAATGTATTTTATTCTATCATGCGAACCGACTATCCGATTGGACCAAATTTTGCATAAGCTCTCTCTTGTATCTCCCCCACAAGGAGTAAATATTTATAAATTCAATATTAGTCGAATGGCATGTCCGGTTTGATCCAAACTTTGCTCATCGTAATATTTTTATCATACACAGATCAAGTCCGAACATGGCACCCGTCGGTTCACTCCTTCTGATACCTCGCATATGAAATTGTCCAAATTGTACTGAAAATTATTTTGTAATATCAAGCGAACGACTATCCGATTTGAAGTATACATTGCGCAACCGATTGAATCCAAAATGTGCGAAGCGAATGGAATGTGTAAATAGTAACAAGTGAAAGAGCGTTAAGTTCGGCCGGGTCGAAAGACATTTCTACAAATAGATTATGTAAACCACAATGTACACCATGTACATTATAGTGGAAGCTGCTGTTTCAATATGAAAATTGGTATTGCAGAAAAAAGTGTATGAGTACGTCGCTGGAGGCTATACCTTAGCGGGGCCAATGTTGATTACATCGTGTAGGAATTACCGAACATTTGTAGTTATCATTATATGAGATGCTATGCCTAATTGAGCACTGATATACATCTACTTCGAAACTAAAATGTTTGCACCAGAATACATTTCTTTACGCTATATAAAAAATACCGAAAATCTGTAAATATCAAAAGAGTATAAAAGAGTTGTGGGTATTTCTCTTCCTATGGGAGATCTGCTGGTATTCTTTTTCCGATGGAAGAGCTGCTGGTATTCTTCTTCCTAAGGAAGACATGGAGGTATTTTTCTTGCTATACGAGAGCTGCATGTAATTTTTTCCAAGAGGAGAACTGTAGGTATTCCTCTTACTGTTGAAGAGCTGCAGGTATTCTTCTTGTCGAAAAGCTTCTTCCTATGGAAGAGCTGCAGGAATTCTTTTTCCTGTGGAAGAGGTGCAGGTATTCTTCTTCCTGTGAAAGTGCTACAGATATTGCTCTTCCTATGGAAGAGCTGCAGGTATTATTCTTCTTTTGAAAGAGCTGCTGCAATTCCTATTTCTGTGGAAGAGCTGAAGCAGTCTTCTTCCTGCGGAAGAGTTGCAAGTATTCTTCTTCCTATGGAGGAGCTGCAGGTAATATTCATCCTGTGGAAGAGCTGCTGGTATTCTTATTCCTAAGGAAGACCTTGTATTCTTCTTCCTATAGAGCTGCATGTAATTTTGTTCCTAGAGGAGAACTGTAGGTATTCTTCTTACTGTTGAAGAGCTGCAGGTATTCTTGCTGTGGAAAAGCAGCTTGTATTCTTCTTCCTATGGAAGTGCGGCAGGTATTATTATTCATTTGAAAGAGCTGCATGAATTATTTTTCCTGTGGAAGAGCTGCAGGAGTATTCTTCCTGTGGAAGAAATGCAGATATTCCTCTTCCTGTGAAAGAGCTGCAAGAGTTTTATTATTCTTCCTTTAGAAAGAGCTACAGACATTCCTCTTCCTGTGGAAGAGCTCCATTAAAGAGCTAGAGGCATTTTTCTTCCTATAGGAGAGCTGGAGGTATTCTTCCCTCTATAGCAGAGCTGAAGACATTGTTCGTCCTGTGGAAGAGCTGCAGGTATTCTTCTTCCTTTGGAAGATCTGCTGGTATTCATCTTCCTATGGATGAGTTGCAGGAGTCTTCTTCCTGTGAAAGAGCTGCAGGCATTCTTCTTCTTGCGGAAGCTCTGCAGGTATTCTTCTTCCTGTGGAAAAACTGCAGATATTCTTCTTCCTGTGGAAGAGCTGCAGCTATTATTTTTCCTATGGAAGGGCTGCAACTATTTTCCTTCTTCATACTATGGTGGAGGGTATAAAAATACATCAAGTGTGAAGATGAGATCCATCAGTCCACCACCCACAGGTGGCTAATCCTTTGAAAAAAATATATACCTTATATAAAGTCAATAATAAAACCATAGGCTTATATCTGTCGGCAAAACTGACTGATTTTTGTTTACAGCGACTTGAAAGGCTCTCAATTGGAGTGGAAAAAGTGCTACTATTATTGAAATCAGGCTGGCGAACACTTTGAAAAAAACACTGAAATTATTTATGATGATAAATATTCTAATTTTTATTATTAGTCCAGAAATATATATATATATATAACAGCCCTCTAATAATATTTAATATGGATGAATACATTTTCTTTAATAAATTATTTCTTTTCATTGCAGGGTTGGGACATATGCGAACTATGTCCCATCATCGAACTACCTACTACACAAACACAAGGAATGTGAGAGAAGGTATTACCTAAATTCCTGATGGTACGTACTTAAATTATATCATTTATCACTTAATGATATACCTTGCAGACTGTGAAAGCGACAGTTAATGGATGTTTTTGCCAACTTTTGATCCAAAGAAAATATCCAAATTCTTTAATACGACTTATAAATTTTTTTGAAGGACCATTAACATGAAAATAGATCCATGAACATGTGATTCTGCAACCTATACTAAATTTTTCATTTGGTCAGATATAGAGCTGCTTCATAGAATGGGATCGTGAAAATCGAAAGATATATAAGGACTTTGGTACACCATTTACATTAAATCGTCGAACATATATATGGCAGCTATATCTAAATCTTAATTGATTTTTCCCAATTTCAATAGGGCTCGTCCTTGGGCCAAATATGTGGCCTATGCCAAATTTAATCCAATTTGGATCATAAATGCGACCTGTACTTTGTTTACAATTTAACATGTACAGACAGACGGACGGACATGCATAAATCGACTTAAAAAGTGATTCTTTGCATATTCTCAAAGCGAACCACGTGTCTATCTCGTTTCCTTTTGCCTGTTACAAACATATGCACAAAGCCATAATACCCTGTACCACAGTGTGTTGAAGGGTGTAAATAGTGAGTGGAGCAGTATTATCGGGCGGTGTCGACCATATGAGAACCTATACAACTAACAATGAACTTTAACTTTTTGCGGATTTATATTCCGAACCTGGGTAATATTTTGTAATATTTGCTACTTGTTAACCGATTAGAGGTAAACAGCTCCTTTATCTTAACCTGACTTTTTTCTGAATTATATTTTCTGAGAGTGAACATTTACCCCATAAAATTAAAATTTTCTTATTTTTCACACAAAAGTTTAGGTTATTTTGACCTGCTAAGTTTTAATTGATCATTATCAAAACAGACATTCTTGACCAAATTCACTTCCTCGTAGTACAATTATAATGTTCGGTTTATAATTGTAGCCTCTTGAGCGACTAGAAAACCCAAAAATTTGTTTTTGGTCGATGTCATCTCCTAAATAGCATTTGATCATCACAGAAAATTAAAAACGTCGCCGAAATTTCGTGTAAAATGTTGAAAATTTGCACACAAAAGTTTGAGTCCATTTTACTTGCTAAATATTGACCGATTGTTATGAAAAGTGCCATGATTGTTCATTGGTTAAATTCCTTTCCCCTGTAAAATTTCGGGTCGTAATTATGGTGTCTAGAACGTTATGAAAAATATACAAAAATAAAGTTTTTAGTCGATTTGATGACCTAAATATTAACGGATTCGAACCAACATGCAAAATTTCGTCAAGATTCGTCTATAACTGTGACTTTCATCGTTTTTACAAATTACAATGAACAGACGGGCGGGCAACATAGAAAGATGATAATCGCTTAGTGCCAAGTCCGGACTGCATTGCGGATACATTAAAACTTCTCAACCAAGCTCCCGAAGTTTCTGGCGAGTCAATGTAGATGTGTGTGGCCCAGCATTGTCTTTCTTTTTAAATCCAGCTTTGTGTAAATGGTTTAAAAAGTTTTATGGTCGATTTTTAGCTCCTGGGCGATGTTACGACTGCTAACATGCCGGCCAACTTCGATCATTTCTCCGATTTTTTCGACATTTTCGACAACCGGCCTACCTGCGCGAGGTGCATCTTTAACATCAAAAATTCAAAATTGCATACATTTGGCTGTTACAGTTTCGGAACCTTTGTCAAAGAAAACCTATAAAATGTCTCGAATTTTCTGCTTGTTTACTTCAATTTTTAACACCCTGTAACTCACGACTGAATGCACCCTAACCCCTAAGAATTTTTGTAGCATTAGGTAACATGAGACCATCATGGCGACTCGTAAAATTAGCCATTTTATGCTTGTTTTTTATAGTTCTTCAATTCATGTTTCTAATAGTTCTTGAAAATTATTGAAGCGGAGGTTCACCCCTTTATAACTCGGGAATTACTTAAGTCTGTCGTTGCAAACTGTTCATGATATTGACCTCCAAACTTTATTTTGGTGGAAGCTGTGTCTACTTTAATGTAAAAAAATGTGTAAAAACAGGTTGAGACGAAACAGTTGTTTTATGTTCTCTATCGATTTGTGATTAAGCCAATCATTTCACGGTCTTCGTGTCAAAGTAAAACTAAAAGCCAACAAAATGGGGACTACACCCCTTATGTATCATTTTTCAAAATTTTAACTGCATCTACCTTTAAATGATGCTGACATTTTGAAGCTCGATTTTGAGTGTTTTTAAATTTAATTCTCAAATACGCAAACAGGAAATTCTAAAAATCGATATATATATATATATATATATTGTGTATGTAGTATGCACACCTTCAGAGTAATACTCATCCGAAGGTGAAAATTTTGTGCGATCAAATTTCTAAAAAAACCTATTTTTCGGGTCAAATTTGTAGATCTGTCAACTGAATGATACGGGTACCCGCGATCCGTAAGGTTTTTTACGTTTCGGATGATATAAAATCTTCTTCGTGAAAATCCATCTACTAGGACGGCAGGAAGTGGCCTTCCAAAAACACGAAATTTGGCAAAAAAATGTTTTTGATTTATTTGCGTTTTCTGTGGATAATTTCCGCTTCAATAAATGACCTCATTCGGATTTTCATCTTTTTCGAAAAGAGAACTTTAAAAACTTCAGCCGAAAGAGATATGTACCCAAATTTTCGGCGAAATTCGGGTAAAATAGCAGAATAACCCCAACATTTTTTTCTGAAATTTCTTGTATAAAATTAAAAAAATAAATATGATGACGTTATTTTTTCGAACCAAAAACAAATATTTTTCCTCGATATCTTGTTTTGTTGTCGTTGTAATTTACAAACAGCTACACGGACTTGTGTGATGTTGATATCATTTGATTCATCATGGTGTTTAGATTATGTAGATATTTTTAAATAGATTTTTAGGTGTGTGTATGTCAGTAATATAATCAAAATATTGACGTAAACTCCTATATTTTTTATTTTTCTCATATTTCGCGAAGATGTGCAATTTTTTCGCCATTATTATAATATGTTCATATTCTTATTTTACGGAGGAAGATATATATCAACGTTTTTGGTCGTTCTTGTGGTCAAAATTTAAACCACGATAACTTTTGCGCGCATCAACCAAAAATTAGATCGCGAACGGTTTCGGAGTCAGAACGTTTTTCTCTATATGTGTACCAAAAATCATTGATATGCCACAAAAACAAAAAAGCTGATTTTTTTTTTTAAACAAAAAAAAAATATATATACATATATATATATAGTCGTGAGTTTGATAATACCCAAACTGAGAACTCATCGATATGTGGCATCTCTGTTATGCAAAATTAGACTCTCTTTTACTCTCCCAACTCAGCTGGTGGCAATTGTTATTGTTCTGTTAACACACAGATGTTTGAAGCTTGCAAAAAAGGTTCAACGTTTGTGCGAGTGGGTGGGTAGTGGGATGCCGTATGAATGGGTGTGCGTGAGAACGCTGTGCGTGCAGAATGGGTGTTTTTGGGTATTTAACATTCGACACTTCTTCTATAGCCATGTGCTGTGTGAAGATGATGTTCGTTCTACACGAAGAGAATTCACGATTTTGTTGCTGCTGTTATGGTTAAATGTAGATTAATGTTCATGATAATAATAATGATGATGTTGTTGCTTCTGATGATGATGATTGGGGTGATGAGTAACATCGCCCAAGCCGACGAGTATACTCACAGAAGCTTTAACATCAACAAAATAACATCCACATAAGAGTGAACTACAGAATGCACATGAAAAAAAAAAATAACAAATCAGAAGACCCAACAGAATACAGAGTGTAACCCATAAAGGCCTGCCTATGACTGGCTGGCTGTATGGGGTTTGCTTGTTTGCTGGCTGACTCTGGCTGGCTGGCTGTTTGACTGACTGATAGAACCATAAACCAACGAGAGGGAAATCATTCGTTAGTAGTCTGCCTGGTGTGTGGCCACGTTTAAGAGTATACAACGGACGCGTTCTCAATTAAAATAAATAATAACAACAAAACAAACTAAAATAACAACAACAATAAAGAAGAACAAAAAACAAATTCAAACAAACAAAACAAAGTACCACAATAATAATAAAAAAATATGCAATGAAAAAGTAATCATAATAATAAAAAAATATGATAATAAAAAATTATAATATGTGAAAAAAGAAAACAAAAAATAACAACAAAAATAATAATTAAAAGGAAAAATTACCCCATTCCAAAGCAAAAATTTAAGAAATAAAAATTCAATAAAACAAAATAAAATAAGTACCTTAAAATTGTTTTGTCTTTCTATGTGGAATGAGAGTGAGATTTAAGATAATTTTGAGAGCAATGATTTTTTATTAGAAATAATAGAAATCAAAGTGAAATAAATATAAGAAAAAATAAATATATAATTAGTAAAATTTAATAAAAAATCAAAAAGTAAATCCCTTAAAAAGTTTATCCCATTTCCCGTGTATTCGCTTAAAAATCCGTTACGCGCCTCAACGCCAACTTCATTTACTTCCGTTTTGGGCAAATCATTTTGCCACTGCTGACCGACCAGCCACAATGTCGTTAAGTTTCCCTTGTATGCCGCCACCGTGCTGTTAATGCGCCTACAACTTCTTATGTGTTTGTATGTGTAAGTGCCTCGAAAATCCACAAATTACCAACGGAAGTGTTCAACTGTGTGTGTGTAGTTGTATGTTTATGCCATAATGCGTTCCGACGTGTTCTCCACTTATCCCCCAAACATGTGTATGTGTGTGAAAATTTATCAGAAAGCCAGTGAAAATTATATCTGTCTCTGTCTATGTGTGTGTTTGTCTCCATAAACAAAAACGTGTCGTTCTAAAACATTTCCGTCATATTTTCGCCCCAGCTAATTGCTAAAACCTAACAAGGATTTGTACTTGTCCTGTATTTAGCTGTTGGTATAGTGTGCGTGTAATGAATACAAAAAATATTTCTCACAAACAAAAAGGTATTAACGATAAAGAATGTAAAGCCTACAAATATGACAAGAGAATATATTGCGGAATATCAAGGCGGATATATTAAATATATAACAAAAACAAAAACAACAACAAAAACATGCATAAGTGTTGATAATGATGAAGAATGGAATACTAAGACAAATGTCCTTTTAACGTTTTAACAACCTATACACGGACAATGTATTCTAATGATAATTTCCATCCTGAGTGTCTTAGTATAGAGGATGAATGACAGAGTGCCTAAATATGTTTCGTGAATGATATGCTAATGAAAGCCTCTAAAAGGCACACATAGCCTCAAACACACACTCTAATAATCTTGTACGCCTAAACTTTCTGTGTATGTGTGTGCGTTTTTGCCATTCAAGTTCATAGCCATTAGTAGTAGCTGTAAATATTAGGCACCCATTGTCATTTCTGTTCTGCTTAATTTATGGCTTATTTTCTTTGCTACAGTTTTCCCCCATAGTTGTGGTATCTGTACACTCTTTTTCTCTTTTTTACACAATTGTAAACAAATCAGAAAAAAATGCAAAGGGTTATAAGCCTCAGTCTCAGTGATTTTGCAAATAACAAAAAAAAGTACACAGAAATAAAAAATAAAAACAGAAAATGTTTGTGGCTAAAAATCTCAGTTCGAATGATATATCATTACGGCATCTTCCATTAAGTGGTTACTATGCAAAAAAATACAAAAACAAAAACGTAATATATTTTAATGAAGGCTGATTAAAAGCACATTAATCACATAATGTTAAAGTTTGGATTTTGAAGAGTATTAAGTGATTATATTTGAAAACAAAAAGCTATGAATGAAAAAACGAGTTTTTTCAACAATGATCAGTCATTTACAAACGGTAGCCATCAAATAATTAAATATTCCACTTTTTTTTTTGCATGTGATATGATAAAGTCGAGTGTAGTTTCATTAGGCTAATTATCTCATTGGCTTTTTTGATAAATTATATTTTTATGGGTGAAGTAGCAAATTGGCTTGTTTAGAGTGTCAGAATTGATTGAAATAAATTTTTGAAGGTGTCAGAAAAAAGATTAAATTTCTTTTCAAATATATATTAGAAATGAAAATTTTTTCAGGATATAATATTTGGAGATAATTTCAAATTTTATTTTTATTTAAAACGATATATCTGACAGCTCTGCAAAAAACTTGAAATTTGAGGTGAAACTCCTTCACATTTTCTATATACCATAATTTTTAGGAAAATCACATTAGGTGTCCTGACTTTAGTATATTTGTTCCATATGAAATAAAGATCAAAATGGCTCCTATTTTAATTATGTCTGAAAATATTACAGCAAAAAAAATTGGTTAAAAAAAATAATTGAAATTTATGCCTTCATGTGAGTGGCACAATTGGATGATAATTTCAACGGACCTTTTTCACTTAAAATTTGCCTAAGACCATTGAAAGTATGCCGAGTGTAGTACGAGTGTTGTGTTTACTGTTTGTTAATTTTTCTAGAGCTAGGTTCTACAGACTATACCGTTATGTTCTGCAGACCCTTGGCAGACCGTGGGCAGTAAACACATATAAATTATTTGAAGTGGTTTCTTCCCGAAATCCTCAAAATGGGTTAATTGTAGATAATTTTTATGGGAAATCCCAAAGTTGTGTAAAACATTGATACGCAAAATAAAAAATTAGAATCAATTGTGTGATCGTGAATATGAAGGTATAACTTTTTGTCACTATTGGTTTCTCTAACTTGGAATCCAAAAAATAAAATTAAAACTATCCATCCAACACTCAAAATATAATTAGCTATACCAACGAATTATTAAAAACAAAATAAGAAAAATGGTGGATTTCTCCAACACAGTTCGATTTTATATTTGCAGATTCCTAACCTAACAGATTTTCTATAAAGAAATCAGCAGCTCGTCTATAAAGACTCCTTGCCTCAATATAGACCATCCCTTTGACTTCAACGACTTCAAATTAAAACAAGTGAAAAAGCGTTAAGTTCGGCCGGGCCGAACTTTGGAAACCCTCCGCCATAGATATACTGTCAGCTACTTGAAATAAAAAATACCAAAAAGTGTACCTACCGACATTTCTACAAACCGATTATGGTTCTAAATATTGGTCCTAGACCCCATATTTCTTTGGCCATCCATGCCAAAAAACAGAAACAAATCATATATTTATTTTAATATATATGAAGGGGGTTATATGGGGACGACCCCAAAAAGGGGGCGAATATTAAATATTTTTGGTAGGGAAATTTGTTACTATATACGGCTACAAAATATCTAATTGCTGCGAATTTGGTTTAAAAACGCGCTCAAGAACCCCAAAATACTGAAAATTAGGAGTTATCGTTATAAGGGGGCTACCAGGAAAAGTGGACCTATATTTATAATTTTTGTGGAGACATTTAGTACCCAATAATAACCCAATGTAGCAAATTTCAGCGAATTCGGTTAAAAAACGCACTCAAGAACCCTAAAATACCGAAAATTGTTGGGTTCTGTTATATGGGAGCTATGCATAAACATGGACCGATATATCCAATTTTCGATCTTGACCTGCCTGCAGGCAAAAGACAAACCTATGCAAAATTTCAGCACCCTATCCCAATTCCTTTAGAAGCGTGATTACAACAGACGGTCGACGGACATGGCTAGATCGTCTTACTCATCGGAAATGAATATTTCGGTGAGTTACGAACGAAATGACAAAATTAATATATCCCCCATACTATGGTGTAACAGTAAAAAAGTGTCAGTCGGTGTTGCCGACAAATACATAACCCCAGCCTATGGTTTGCGAAGGTCTTCGGAATTAGACACAGAATTTATTATTAGCTTTATATAAGAAATATGTTGCTATAAAACAAGGTGTCGGATTTAATGTTGATAACATTTTATAAAATATTGACCATTTGTGAGGGAGGTAATGGAAGGAGTGGACTGCTGGGTCCAATCTTTGGAATTAATCTAGACTTCGTAAAGATAATGGGTTGTGCAAAGTTTGTTTCAAATCGCATATTCCATTCACCTGATATTTGATTTACAAATATTGAAAATGTTTACCATTTGTTAGGGAAGTACCGGCAGGAGTGGACTACAGGGTCCCATCTTTGGACTTAATCTATACTTCGTATGGATAATCGGTGTGCAAAGTTTCATTAACATCGGATAGTCCGTTTGCATGTGTTATTATAAAATTAATTTTTAGCACAATTTTGACCATTTTGTGGGGGAGGTATCGGAAAGAGTGGACCAATGGGTCCCATTTCCAAACTTGATCTAGGTTTGGTATAGGTAATAGGTTGTGCATAGTTTTATTCAAAGCAGACATTCCATTAGTTTGATATTGGCATTATAAATATTGATAATTTTAACCCTCTGTGGAGGAGGTACCAGAAAGAGTGGACCAGTGGGTCTCATCTTCAAATTTGATCTAGGCTTGGTAAAGATAATAGGCTGTACAAAGTTTCGTGAAAATCGGATAGTCCGTTTGCATGTTATTATAAAATTAATATTTAGCACAATTTTGTTCATTTTGTTCCAGAAGGAGTGGGTCGTTATTCCTCATCTTCGAACTTAAACTAAGTTGAGACGAAATATTAAGATGGGCAAATTTTTA
Organism: Musca vetustissima; assembly: GCF_032173495.1. Taxonomy (NCBI): domain Eukaryota; kingdom Metazoa; phylum Arthropoda; class Insecta; order Diptera; family Muscidae; genus Musca; species Musca vetustissima. The sequence goes on along the minus strand of NW_026878677.1, from coordinate 228,833 downwards.
ATGAAATCGGTTGCTTCATTCGAGAGTTATCGTGCGCACCAGCCACACAGACGGACAATGGACGCACGTGGCAAATCTATTCCTGAAACGGATTGGGTCTAAATAAACATGGGGTCTAAAATCAATATTTCGATGAGGCACATTTTCACCGTTTCAAAGTGTATATGCCCATATTAGCATAAAGGCTGGGGGTATAAAAAATTAATTGTGACCATAATACCTAAATGTGCGTATGAGTAACGACAACACTCATACACAACAATTTCCACATATAAAATAGGAATTTGTTCTTGCAGGGCGTATGAGCGACGACTACTCATACATAGAATACTCTTTTCAGGTATTTTACAAAAAGATTTCCTCCAACATCTCCTACAGAGATTTCCTCCAAAACATAAAAAACAAAAACATACTTTCAGCATCTATATATAGACAATAATGTCCTTCAGCTCCTACACTGAACTCACCTATACAAATATATTTTCAGGTCTCTGACTTCAGATTTTCTATAAGCAAACCTTGCAACTCGTCTATAAAGACTCATAGCAGCTATGGTATAGAGGATTTGAAGTGGTTCTTGAGTGATAGGCGGAAGGGCATATGTATGAATGGGATGGTGGCAGTTAAGTTTTTGTATAGAAGTCGTGCTGGTGAAAATTTTTATTCGTGGAAGTTTTATAGTCACAGGATGTCTTATAGATAAATCTAAAGTTGGGAAATAAATTAAATTATTAAATGAGTTTTCAATTGTAACTAAAACAAAGAAATACGATTTTATGCGTTCCCTTAACGTATGAGTAACGACAACACTCATACGCAACAATTTCCACATAGGAAATATTAATTTTACCAACCAGAACGTATCAGTGATGACTGCGCTAATATCTCACCCTCAGAATACCTTTTTTCAATTTGTTTATAAACACTACCTCCGAAAAATTCCTATACTGACTCCCTATAAAACGTCCACAAAAAATATTTACACCACTGCGCAACACAATTTTGCAGGTGGAAAATTCCTACTGGGCATTTCAGCCCCAATGTAAATGTATGAGTATGGTTAGTATATGAAACCCCCAGAAGGAAAAAATCGCCATAAGTAAAAGTTCGGAGATATGACGTGGTCAGTTTTTTTTTGTTTTTTTTTTTTGTTTTTGCTGGCTACCCCCGTTCTACTAGAAGAGATAGATACATTTCTTCTTAAAAATTCTCATATCAAGGTTTATATGTAACGATAGGAGTCTAGCGCAACCGAAAGCGTTCATTTTAATATTAGGATGGTGAAAATGAACTTCATTTAACAAATATGCATAGTTTTATTCTCCGATTTTATCGAAATTTTCAACGACCGGCCTACTTGAGTGAGGTGCTCTTTAACATCAAAAGTTCCTGAACCGAATCTGCGAAACCAAAATTGCACATAATTGGCTTTCGGCATCGGAACCATAAACACCATTCACAATTTTAGACGCTTGGCTTGCATTTTCGTCTCTGTCAGAGTAAAACTGTAAAATCTACCGAATTTTCTCTTCGTTCACTTCCATTTTCATTCTCTCCCGTAACTCACAACTGAATGCACCAAATAAGAAACAGCAAATTTTTTTTTTTTTACTGCGAAATGACACCCTTCCAACTTCATTAAAATCTGAAATTGGTTGATCGATACTCTACGAGAAATCTATCCATTTTTTTGGAAAACTAATATATAACAATCATAGTTATTTATTTCATTATAACTTTTGAATTGGTTAAGGGAACCCCCCCCCCCCATTCTCGATTTTAATTTTTCAAGATTTTCAATGGGCTGGTAAATCAATACCAATGCTTGTAAAGGTTTGTAACTTTACACATATATAATTGAAAACTTAAAAGAGAAGAATTTACAAACAAATTTTGTTATTGTTTTGTTGTTGTTTTTTGTAATTAAAGAAAAGTCCTTATTTTCGATGGCGGGCATGATAACTCCTCACTGGAACATCGGAATCTGAAAATTCCAACGGTGTTAGAAAGAGTACATGTCTGGCTCTCGTATGAACAGTGTTGCCAATTTAGCACTTTTAGTGCTAGATTTAGCACTTTTCAAACTCGTTTAGCACCAAGAAAATTGATCTGGCACCTAGCATATTTTTTAGCATTTTTTTTATGTTTTCCGGAATTTTTCGGTCGGTATGTTTGGTTTCATCCCAAATGTCTAAATGTTTCACGATGTTAGTTGGATTTTCCAATGTGTGTCAGTAAATCTGAACAAGTAAAAAAGACCGACCGTTCAAACATTCTATACACTGCACATTGTGGTGTGCATTAAAATTTTCTTAAAAATGGTCGTGTGCTTCATATGGTGGCTTTGGTATTGTCTGTTTTAAAATTGCAGCCACTTCGATGGAAAAACCCGAAACCCTTCAAACCCGACTTTGGTGTGAAAATGTGGTCATAACCTTCAAAATTGTTATAAGGTAGCTACCGGCATTAATCCATTAAAATCAAAAGCATCAAATCATAGTCAATTCGGACGTTCCCAAAATATCGAAAAATGTTGGGTACGGCTCTTTGGGAACTACACCGAGCAAAACCTAACCTAATAACCAGTAAGAAAAGTAGTAAAGTCGGACTGGGCTGACTATATGATAGGCTTCACCACTTAGGGTATATTGTACATATTTTTCCCTATCAAAATTGATACACGCTATTCGGTTAAAAATTTAATTTCAATCAGACATCCGTTTGAAATACGTATGGAAGCTATGGCTGCATCTGCACCAATTTCAACAAAACCCAATAACGTCATTCATGTCTCTATTTGAAACATTGTGCAAATTTCGTGCTAGTCGGACAAACATTAGCAGTTTGGTGCACCATTTATGTGAAATCGGAAGAAAATATATATGGGAGCAATATCTAAATCTGAACGGATCTTCACGAAACTTAGCATACATGATTCTACACTCAATATAGTACGCTATGGTAATCGAAAAATATATTAGGACTTTGGTGCACCATTTACATTAAATCGGACGAAATATATAACGGGCTATATATATATATATATATATATATATATATCTGAACCGATTTTGAAGAAACTTAGCACACATTTTTTCGATTTACACGAAACATAGCACTCACCATTCTAGACTCAATTCATCATTCTAGGCAGTACACTGTGCCAAATTTCGTGCAAATCGAAAATTATTTAGGGACTTTGGTGCACCAACCTTAATCGGACGAAAATATATATGGGAGCTGAACCGATTTTTCCTAATTTCAATAGCGTTCGTACTTGGGCCAAATAAATGAGCTGAGCCAAATTTCATCCAATTCGAATCACAAATGCGTCCTGTACTTTGTTTACAATTTAACATGGACAGACAGACGGACGGACATGCATAAATCGACTTAGAAAGTGATTTGTAATAGCAAAAGGAAACGAGATAGACGTATAGTTCCTTTAGAGAATATGCATAGAATCAATACAAAAATGTGTATAAGTCATCCATTTTTTAACCGTTTTTTTTTATTTTTCTCATTTCCGAAAGCTTATTTAATTTTCTTCCCCATAATATAAAAAAACCTATAAAACTTGATATCACAATTTCATCGTACAGTCCGAAGAAAAATAAATTTCTTATTTTTTTCACATTTCAACCACTGCAACTCAGCCAATCCTCAACCGATTTACCAAATATATATCTTTTTTGAAAGGTAAAATTCTACTCTTCGATAGAAAAAATAATAATATTAATCCGTTAGAAATAAAAGGAGTTATTCGCGTTTCAAATTGATAATCTATGAGACCAGGTTTTTTCTACATTTACCGCTATAAAACTAATTTTCGAAGTGACCCAGGAAAACAACTAAACAGAATTGGTACATTAGAACCTCTGAATAATTTTCGTGTCGCACAGTGCTATAATCAAATTTCCTTCTATACATTTTTAGCACTTTTATCTGGCACTTTTTGAAATTTTTTAGCATTTTCTAGCACTTTTTTAAACAAAATCTAGCATTTTTTATCAACAAAGTTTTGGCAACACTGCGTATGAATATTATTGACTTCGCTCTAACATTAACAAAATGGTGGACCTTTGAAAAAATATTTTTGGAAAATCGCCGATTTTTTTTCTTCAACGATTGGCTTTATCCTAGTTCATACGATAGCTACACACTCACAGAGAAACGTGTAAAAATTTGAAGTCGATTCGGTTATTAGTTTTTGAGTTATCGTGCCCGCCATTCGCAAAAAATGTTTAGAGAAAAACGCGTTTAAAGTTTGAGAAGTCCTTCAGCCGTCACTTGATGCTGGCACAATAAATCGGCTATATTTTCAAGAGTTCTTGAGATTTTCTTTTGAAATTTTGTAGGGACATTCTTTAATTAGTGTAGATTCGAATTATATCAACAACATTTTTCACCCCGAGAATGGGAGGGGGTCCCCTTAATCTAAGTGTTCCCCAACCCCTCTGCAAATTTAGGCAACGTGGGACCATCAGGGCGACGCGTCAGCAATCACCTTTCCTTTTGTATAACGCAATTAGTGTATATGACTAATTTATAAAAAAACATGCTAGGCGCTATATTTGGATGTGTAAAATGCACCACGGTTATTGATCTTTGTATACATTTTTGGTTATTAACCGTAGGGTTATATGCCAAGGTTTCTTCTAAAAAATCTTAAAAGAGCAATAATTTAATTTTAATGAAGAAAATTCAATTAAAAATAATTCGAAAAAATACCTGACGAAAAGAACGAAATGTTATCATCTTTCCAAAATAAAAATGAAAATTAGACCATTATAAACTCATCACACTCCCATTATGACTCCCTGTAGCTTTATACTACCCTCTGACTACCGCATGGGTATTTACATTTTTTTTATAACACCTATTAATTATATATGTTCATATTTTCATTAAATGTTACCAACACCACATAAAAAGTAAATATACCGCTTAGCAATGTTTTTTATTCTGGCGGGTGTTTGTTTAAAAAAAAATCCAACAACACCTGCCTGCCCTGTGCAGAGTCAAGCAACAACAGCAGCAACGGCTCAGTTACGAAAAGGCAAATCAAAACAAATTGCTAAACAAAACAAAAAGAGAAAACAACAACAATATTATCAGAACACAAGCAAAAAACATTTTTTTTTTGCTAAACTAAACAAAGCGAAAAACTGAAAATAATAAAAATGTTCATATCAACAAAATGCTCATTTAGTCAATTTGCGGAGTACTAACAAACAGTGCAGGGCAGCACACAACCAACCACCTGTTAAATATTTAATTGCTGCCATAAACGTTTTAATATCAACAACAATAAAAGCTATAGCAGTAGCTGCAATAACAACAACTACAAATGTATTATGAAAATTTCAAATTTAATTTAATTTTGAAAAATTTTCACTTGAACTTTGCAGTTAATAATTGTAACACCCAATTGCAATTAGACCTTTGATTTGTCCGTTTATACAAGTGTAAGTCGGTTCGCCGGAACGTCCGTCCATCGGACCAACGATGTGGAAAATGAATAATTGCTGGGTGATAATTAACCGAGTCGAAATGTAAAAACGTGTGTAAATGTATGTTTTGTTTTCCATTTTCAAATACACACGCTGGCACGCAACACAACTATGCGTAAGGTCATGCCTTGAAGTGTTAAATTGTTAAGGGCTATTGTGTTGCACATACACACACACAAACACACACGCACACACTTGCCAGTATTATATATGATGAAGAAAGACAATCAAATTTAATAACAAACAATTTGAAAGTTAAGTGACATATAAAAGAAGTGGGAGGAGCTGTTGTGAGTGCGCTTAGGGAAGGCTAGTGATGAAGTTGTTATCCTTCACACTTGAGTGTATTATTGTCCTTAGAGAAAATTGTGGTTTGTTTGACGCTTGAATGCTTTGGGAATGTTTCAAGATTAAAATGTTCTATTTTAATTTAATATTTATTGAAAATATGCACGCATTGTTTTTTACTTGCACTTTCATATCGATATAATTTCAATATGAAATAAAATTGTCACCACAATTTATCTATTAGCAATTGTATAAAATAAAAACAATTTTTAATCCCTGACCACATTGACATTGTGAGAAATATTTTTTTCGGATTATCTGGAGTACACATTCAGTCATACCATGCGCATGATATCATCGCCGGTTTTTTAAAACAACTGTCAATAATAAAAATAATTAAAAAAAATATATTAATCATTAAAATTCGCTTAATGTCAAACAACAAAGACAATATGACAAATTCTTCAAATTTAAGTATTTTTTTCCAGCAAAGTGTGGAATATTTTTCGAGGCTCTTCGGCAGATTATTATACGAAAAAAAATGTGAATTTAAAATATGAATATACAAATTTTAAATATAGTAAAATAGATATAAATATAATTTTTTCGGCTTATTTGTAAATGCGAAATAGTTGTTTTGGCGAAGTCAATTTTATCAGATTTATTATATATATATACATTTTTTTTAAATTGTATCTTTTTATATTCGACCTTGACTACATTTAGGAGATATGTTACTATGTGTAAAGTTGAGAGAAATGCGAGTGTTATCGTACGCACCAGTCAGTCAAAGATAGACGAACGGACATTTTTATATGCATATAATCTCATTTAGCCATTTCGGTCCGATATTAAATTTTTACACGTTCGATTTTTTCCTTTTTCCAAAATATAGAGTTCAACATTTCGAATCGTGAAGTTGAATTTTACGTTTGAACAAGTTAATGACGTTTTCTTGAAACGTATTGTATTTCTCGAAAATAATAATGAGACAATAATTCTACATAGTTATTGTTATACCTTCACAGCACTGTGGTACCGGGTATTATGTTTTTGCGCATATATTTATAACAAGCAAAAGGAAACGAGATAGACCCATGATTGCTATTAAGAATATTCATAGAATTACTTTTCATTTTCGTCTGTCTGTTGACGTTAAATTATAAACAAAGTACAGGTCGATTAGGATAAAATTTGGCATAAGTCACTTATTTGGCCTATTGAAATTAGAGAAAATCGGCTCAGATTTAGATATAACTCCCATATATATATTTTCATCAGATTCGATTCAAACAAAATGTTCCACAGCGCACTAAATTCAGTCTAGGTTGACGTATGTGAAGGTTTTTTTTTGAAATCGGGTCAGATTTAGATATACGTCCCATATATAGTTTCGTCCGATTTTATGAAAATGGTGCACCAAACTCCGGAGGTTTGCCCTATTGAGACAAATTTTTGCAGAGCGTACTGAATCCAGTCTAGTTTGACGTCTGTGAAGTTTTGTTAAAATCGGTTTACAGATAGCTCCCAAATATAGTTTCGTCCGATTTTAGGTAAATGGTGTACCAAACCTCCAATATTTGCCCGATGTAGACAACATTTTTGTACAGCGTACTGAATTCACTCCAGTTTGACATAATTTTTCTGGAACTCATACAAATGTTTTGATCTTTCCTTACTGGTTTACTTTTGTTTTTATTTAAAAGATTTAAAAAGTATCCAAAAGTATGGGTTTCAGAAATTGTCCCTTACCATCGAGGTATTATTTTTTGGGGATTTTTTTTTGTACCAGTTGAAGGTTAAGACTTAATATCTATATCGATTTTTTTTAATTTTGTCTTTTTATACCTAAACAAATTTCTTACGTTGAAAGGAACACAATCTTAGTCAGTATAAAATTCCAAGTCAATTTTGGTATGTCTATATGTTTGTTGGTATGTCTATATGTTTGGTATTGTCATAGTTCCAGACTAACACCCTCCATCACTATTCAGAGAGGGTCTTAGCAGCTTGTGTGACCCCTAGGGTTTGTAACCTCACAAACAATTGATCCTAGGCCCATCTTTTAGTGTACGAACTCCATATTTTGACTATCTGAATGGATATAGCTATGTGTGTCCGTCCACTATAACTTGTAATCAAACTAAAGGCGACAACTATGGACCAATATTCACGAAATTTTGCAAGTAGGGGAGACTGGGGCACCTTCGGCAATCGCGTTTTCGATATGAAGCTCTCACCGAACATCACTAGTTTCGATACAAAGGTTTCGAATATCGAAATAAACAACTGTCACAAAGTTTGTATTTTTGCAGATGTTTTTGCAATATTTCCATTCCATTTCGTAAATATTTCTTGTATAAAGACTTATAGAAAAAAAAATTAAAAAAACTATAAGAAGTACATTCGTGGTAGATTCTGCCTTTTTAAAATGGGGCACATTCGGCCATATACAATTAGGGTAATATTAGTTCCTTAACATGTTTTTTAGATTGTCTTTAAAAATAATCCTTTAATATGGGTCAAAATTACATATATAAGACTAAACGTGCTTGTATTGACGAACATGCGATAGAAAAAACCTATTTCTGATGGTGTGTGCGAACTTGAGATTTCAACGTCCGCCGCTAGAAAATATAGCCATAAAATTCAAACATTGTGTCGCGTATTAAAACCAAATAGAGCCTTTAGAGGATCTGAATTTCAACCAGACTGATAGCGATGATAATTACCAGCCTAGACTATGGTGCCGAATGTGCCCCATCAAATGCCGAAGCTACTCCGGGTTGGGGCACATTCGGCGAATTTGACTTTTTTTACAAAACTGTAAAAATGTTTAACTAATACTATTTCTTATATCCTTTTGGTACTGGTTTTTATAATTAAGTGTCAGAGGACAATAATCAGGCATAAAGTTTTTATATATGTTGAATAAGTACTGAGATATAGAGCTCTAAACAAAAAGTGCCGAAGGTGCCCCAGTCTCCCTTACGGTCTCTGCACCTACAGTACAGATACCAAGACATGCAATGCGGATTGACATGCAATTTTGCATAGATCGCAGACGACGTGTGTATGGATTGATTAAACCCGGTTTTGTTTTGAGTTCATGTCAAAGGTCGTCTATATGTTATGTGTTGTTCTATCGTCAATATATATATATATATATATATATATATATATATTTAGGTTGGGGAAAAAGAAATCCTTTATTTTTATATGAACTATATGATTTTATTTACTATGCTTCGGAATGTCCGATTGGGCGAAATATTCACTGGTTTGTTCTATGATTTGTTGCCATTTTAAAGGTAGCTTCATAACGCCTTTCTCATAGAAGTCCTGCTCTCTATTTGCAAAAAACTCTAGAAGTCGATTTTCACAATATCAATTTTTTTGTATCATTAAAGAAATTGTGCAATGCAAGAAAAAGATGATCATCACTTGGTGCCAAGTCCGGACGGTATGGCGGATGCATTAAAACTTCCCAACCAAATTCCCGAAGTTTCTGGCAAGTCAATGTAGATGTGTGTGGCCTAGTGTTGTCCTGGTGGAACACGACACCTCTCTCTTCTGGACGTTTCTGGTCAATTGTTATATTGAAACGGCCCAGTTGTTGACAATAGAGTTCATAATTTAGCGTTTGGCAATATGGAAGCAACTCATAATAAATAATCCCCTTCCAGTCCCACCAAATGTATAGCAGAACCTTTCTGGGCATTAGTCCTGGTTTGGCCACCGTTTGAGGTGTTTCACCTTTCTCTTTGACCACGATCGTTTTCGCACAGGGTTATCGATGGAAATTCGATCCAACCTATATTTTCTGTTAATTGATGTGGCACCCAAACATCGAGCTTCTTTTTGAATCCAGCTTTGTGTAAATGCGTTAAAACAGTTTTATGGTCAATTTTTAGTTTCTGGTCGATGTTACGACTACTAACATACCGGCCATTTTCGATCACTTCTCCGATTTTATCGATATGTTCGACGATCGGCCTAATGCATTTCTTTTTCCCCAACTTAATATTTGCTAAGTAGCATTCTTCAATAACAGGCTCAAAATCGATTATCATATGACCATAACGTTCCGAATTCACGGCGACAGTCGTTCTATTGTCGTTTTTGAATAAATAAGGTCCAATCACACCTTGGGACCAAAGAGCGCAGCAAACATGGCCTTTTTTCGATGTAGTGACCTCTGTTTCAATTAATTGAGGAACCCCAAATACATCAAATTTTATTTATTAACAAACCCATCGAATGAGAAATGTGCTTCATAGCTAAAGAAAATGTTGTTCCGAAAATTATCGAGCCATAATTTTCGCATTCGAGTCTTCGGCAACACTTTCCCTTAGGCTCTTCGAAAGCTCTTTAAATTTCTTTACAATTTTATCAATTGCAGGCGTACATGGACCTTCAGCCAATGGTTGGCAGAGGACTTCGGAATTACACTCAGATATAATTTCGGATTTAATTTTTATCAAATCGGTTATTCAATTCGATTCATATTAAATTTATAAGTTTATTTGACCATTATGCGGGAGGTACCGGAAGGAGTGGACCAATGGATCTCATCTTCGGTATTGATCTAGAGTCCGTAAAGATATTAGGTTGTGCAAAATTTTGTTCAAATTGGACATTCCATTCGCCTGATCTTTCATTTACAAATATTGAAAAGTTTGTCCATTTGTTGCGGAGCTACTAGTAGACCAATGTGTCCCATCTTTCGATCTGATCTAGCCTAGGTAAAGACAACAAACTGTGCAAAAATTGGTTCAAATGGGACATTCCATTCGCCTGATATTTGAGTTACAAATATTGACATTTTGACCATTTGTGGGGGAGGTATCAGAAGGAGTGTATCAATGGGTCCCATCTTTGGATATGATGTAGGCTAGGCAAAGACAACAGGCTGTACAAAATTTGCTTCAAATCGGATAGTGCGTCTGCATGACATATTATTAAGTTTTAGCACAAATTTTACTATTTTGTGAGGAAGGTACCAGAAAGAATGGACCGATATTTCCCATCTTCGAACATAAACTTTGTTTGGACGAAATCAGTTGCTAACTTCGAGATTTACCAAACAGACGGACGAACAATTGTAAATCGACTCCAAATTGTCAGAAACGGATTTGGTCCAAAGAAACATGGGGTCTAAAACGAACATATGTCGAATTTCAGTCCTATACTTTGATATCACGAAATGGACAACCCTATATACAAGGCATAGGGCCTTCAAAGAATATTTCAAGGTATTGAAACTCTTGATGGATGGTATAAATATTCAAACACCTAAGCAGAAGAGTAATACTAGAGAATTCTTAGCAAGTTCATCAAATTTAGTTAAAATTTCGTAATGTAGGCTCTAGGCCCGTAAATGCCTTCCAAGTCGACTTCGATGCACTTTTCACAGCTTTTTTTGGTTTCACCTGTTCCGAAATTGACTTACACCATATATCTATTCATAAACATTTACAGCAATTACAACATTTTAAGCACGATGTGACGTGAGAAAATTACAATATTTATATTTTACTGCCGTGAAGCAAGTTCAGCAAAACAGACAAGGCATCTGTCTTTTCGTATTCTTTTTTTTAGTTTGAACAAACATTTGCAAGTGTTGATATTGTCTTGTTATTTATTTTTAATTTTTTTCTGTTTGCATTTTTATCAGTAACAGTTTTAATAAAAAATAACTTTTACGGGGTTTTCTCTGTTCAGACAGACAAAATTAAAAAAATAACCAGAAAATAAAAATGCAAATTTTGTTTCTTAGCAAAACAAAAAAAAAAAAAACATATTTTACTTGTCTACAAGTAAATAAATAAAAGTTGTAAAGACAAAAAAGAAAAACACAAAACACAAATAAAAATAAGCCATAAAAGAACAATAACTAAATCTTCACGACAAACAAAGCATGCCAGTAAAAGACAAGACAAAAAACAATTATTAATAAATTGTGCGAAAAATAAATTACATGCTGCCTGGTGTATGAGAGTACTATATTTAAATGTCGCTGTTGTTATTGTTGTTGTTGATATTCCGGGAGCTCACTTTTTCACTCAACCAGACACCTTATCTGGTGCTAATAAATATTTAAGTATTTGTGTATGGCTGAGTGTGTGCGATTTTTTTTGTGGAAATATACGAAAATAAAAAACCAAGCCAATTTACTTGACACAGACATCTAAGCGTCATCATGAAATTGAAATAAAAACAATTTCAAAAACAACAGCAACAAATGAAAAATGTGAAAAATTACAAATCTAGAAAAAAAAACAACAAAAACTAGGTGACGATTTTAATATAAATGACTGTTGTTAGGTTTTTTTCAACCTTTGCTAATAAATCACATCATGGACAACAAATCAATTTTTCGTTTTTTGCTGACAACAAAATTTATGCATCTCATTTTTTCTGTTGCTGTTATTTTTGTTGTTGTTGTTTTTGTATATCCTGCAGTGTTAATGATTGTTATCTCTCCGAGTTCTGGTTCTGCCTTCATTTGACTTTTTTATTGTCGTTGTGACCCCCATACAAAAGTAAAAAGTGTGCCCCGGAATAGCCATGGGGTGCCTGCACCGAAAGTGCGGTCAATTGCTTCAATTGATTTATGGTTAAGCGTTGGATTTACAGGGCCATTACGACGACAGTCGGTGGTTACATTTTGTTTTTGAAATATTACTGAGTTGTTAGAGTTAACTTCGCTCGTTCATTCGGTCGCTGCAGGATAATTTATTTCACTAATGGGGAGGGAAGGTAACGTTTTTTGTAACAGTAATCAAAAATGGAATTTTCAATTGAAAATAAAAAAATAGATATCCTAAGGGTATCCCTTATTTAGAATGAAGAATACTTCAAAGAATTCGCTTTAATTAGTGAAGAAGTCTCTGTAAGTTTCATTAATAGATTATCTATAGAAAAATCTTCTGCCTATGGAAGATCTGGATGTAGAATATCAGCTATATATCGGGAAGTCCTGAAGCAGGTTTACAATCTACCTTCTATAGTTTGGCAATCAAAATGATTTATTTTTGAATTCTGTCTGCAGAAACCCCGTGGCAACACTTCTGTCTATAAAAGCTCTGAAAAAGGTCTATGGAACATTTTTACATCCTCCACCATAAGATGGACTGCATGTCAAATTTGTCCTTCCAATACCTCGATTAGATTCGCCGGGGACCCAAAAAAAGTATACATATTTTCGTAACCTGAATAAAATTCTATGTCGATTTAACCGTATCCGTCTGTTGAAATCACGATAGAGATTCCTATATTTAAAACCGAGCTATATCATTTTGCACTGACATTACTATAATTTCTAGGATATTGGGTAACGGTACCGCCCAAATTTCTCTATTTTGAAGATTTTAGGCCCTAGCTAGGTATGTCCAGATTTTTGGGGACTGGTATACGTCTGCGCATGAATTTATCATAATAAGTCAAAGTTTTGATATAGTCTATATTTAAAGTTCCCGACATTTTTCGATATTCTAAAGGTTTTAGTCGAATTTTCTTACCGAATACATCCACGCCTTTAAACAGAACAACGAAATCTCTGCTGTGTATAGATGGTATGCTATCCACAAAATATCTACAGAAAGCCTTTTGACCATAAAATAACCGTAGAAGGTCTTCTATCTGCTGAAGTCCTGCAATTAGAAGCTCTGCTCATATCCTTTAGTCTATGAGAGACTTTTTGAAGGTGTACTGTCTGTGGAAGGCGTATAAGAGACCTGGAATATAGATCGTCCGATTAGTTTTGAAATGATAATCTTAAAGAAGAACTTGAGGTATTTTTCGTATAGAAGAGCTGGTGGTCCTATACTTATAGATGATCTGAAGGTCTTTTTCTTATAGAAGAGCTGAAGGTATTCTTCCCATAGAAGGTCTGGAGGTCTTTTTCCTATAGAAGAGCTGGATGTCTTCTTCGTGAGAAAACCTGGAGGTATTTTTCGTAGAGAAGAGCTGGAGGTATTTTTCATAAAGAAAAATTAGAGGTCTTCTTCGTAGAGAAGTGCTAGAGGTTATCTGTATACAGAAGATATGAGGTGTTTCTGTATTTTAATAGGAAATGTTTCTATGTTTTTGAGCTAGATGTTTACTTCCTAGAACTGAATACCTACCTCCTTCATACAAAAGCTGGATGTATTTTTCTTATAGAAGAGTTGGAGGACTTCTTCTTATTGAAGAGCTGGAGGTCTTCTTTTTATGTATGCCATCTGTATATAGAAGATCTGAGGGGCTTATTTCTTCTTATTCTAAAAATGTGCATTTATTCCAGAAGACATGTGCAAGGACTTAGGGGACCTTAAAAGTGTCTTCTGTCTATGGAAGACTGGTATAAGAGTTAGAGAAGCCTTCTGTCTAAAGATGTCATGTAGAAGATCTTCTACATGTAGGTGATTTAAATGAGGTTTTCTATCTATAGAAACCCTATGGAATGTCTTCTGTATGGAGAAACCGGTATATAATACGTCTAGACTGTCTTTTATCCATAGAAAACTTCTATCCGAAACCTTATTAAAGTAAGAAATATTCTTTCTATAGAGAACCGAACAGGTCTGCTGTTTATAGAAGTCTAAAGAAGGCGTTATTAATAAATATTTTTTGAGACCTAAAGATAGATAATAAAGACTGGAAAATTGTCCCATAAAATAACGTTGTAGCGTCTAAATATTGTCACGATTAATGACATTCAACTTCGACCAAAACAATTATTATTTACCTCTCACTCGATAGCGGAATCCATTCACTGTAACTGTTGAGATTTCTCAACAATAACTCCTGGGTTCTGATGCAACAATTTTGCTTGTTGACGTAGCCACCATGGTAGAAATGCGTTTCATTTAATAATATGATTTTCCGATGGAATTTCGGACTACTTTCATGGTCTCAATCAATAAAAAAACGACACATTAATAGATCTAGGGATTCAGGAAAAACTGCATTTTTAATGAACATTCTGACAGCCGCAGTTCTTGAGCTTAAGTTCTAATTGAACTTTAAAGGCCGTATGTTCCAGGTCTTTATGGAAAATACGGTGTGATGTGTATGTGGAATGCAAAATTCCACCGAAGAACTTGAGCGACGTGCACGAGTGTTATTGTGCTCTAATTTGTCCCAAAGCTCAATTTGTTCACCAATTTCCATATTGCGGTCCCACAAGATGCTTGGCAAAGACCTTGAAGTGAATTCTTTAAGGCACTGCTGAATCGTAGGTCGTTGAATTTTTATAACGACATAGTTTGTAATTCTCAAGAATTGATTTAAAGATGAAATTTATCAAAATGACAGATAATTTATTATTACACAATTTCATGGAATCTACTTATGTTCACAAATTAATGAACCAACCTATTTCTAATCAACATTTGATATTACTTCCTACTATCCCAAAATTATCTCATACTAGATGTTGTAAATAACTTTTTTCCATTTAAACATTAAACAATTGTTACACCTAAATTGACAAATTACAAAATCGCATTTACAGGCATATATATACATGTGTCCAAAATAACCGACATGTAATTGTAATAAAATTCAAATTAAATCCAATAAAAATTATTCAACACACAATTTACCTGTACTAGCATGTTTTCCACACTCCCAGAGAACATAAAAACAAATATAAATCAAATAAATGTCAATTTAAACAACAATTTTTCAGATAAAAACCCTGTTCCCTAATGAAACTTTTAATAATGAAATTAGACTAACCGAATGGACCACAATACACCAGATGTCGAAGCAACAACAACAGTGCACAATCACTTTAAACAGCAGTAATTGCATTCGACTATTTTGCCAATTCTATTGGCTACAATAGAGAGAAAAATGCCGGATATAATTTTCATAATGTCCCTGCCTACTTTGCTTTCCAAATCAAATCAACATTGCAAATTATTTTTTTGCTTGTGGCGAACACGATGGGACATTTTTCATTATCATTTTTCTGGGCTTTTGTGGTCAGCGGCTGTGTGCGTGTGGATATGTGTGTGATTGTGTTGGATTTAATATAATCATCGTTCGGTTGCAACCAAAAATATGCTCATATCCAATCAGGCAAACACTCACGTATGCACATGCATACATATATAGACAAATGCATTATGAAATTAAACATAAATGTGACATTTGCAAAAATTGTCATAATTTCATGGGAGCCAGAAAACCAACAACAAAGTAAGGGATAATTATTTCATAAATTTGGTATGAAATTGATATGTGGAACAATTTAAAATTATGACAATCCATTGAAGTTGATATTAAATTGTGGTTTATAGACATATGTATGCTTATAGATGATAATTTCCTTAATTTTTTCGTAAACATTTCTACCTTGGTAAGCTTCCACAGTGTATCTGTTGATAGATAGTCTACAATTGACAGGAAGCAATCTGCAGGGTTTTTTTACAGACCGATGCCCTGAATGTAAGCTAATCGGTAGGCATACTCTGCACCAAGGACTGTCCATATTCACTAATGGAAATAACCACATTGTCAAAAACCTAATAGTTTTAAATTGATTTCTGGCGTATGTATTATACAAGGGAAATGTATGTAATTTAGGCCACCGTTTCTGACGGTGCTCTGCACACATAGATTTTATATACTTGCAGGAAACATACAATTCCAAAGGGATAAGACATATTCCATGTTTGGCCGCAGTAAGAACTCTGCTTATTTATTGCGCATATCAATAATAAAGGCGTACTCGTAAAATAATAAAAATTAGTAAACGAAGTCCTACGTCGGACAGGCCCGACCATATGATACCATTCCAACTTCTACTGAACTTCAATTTTCTGCAGATCTAAACCCCAAGCCTGTCGGCAAATTAGCTGTCTATATTGTGTTAATGGCTTTACAAATTTCAGTTATATGCCATATGCGTCCTTTTTCATAAACTGACATTTTGTATTTTTTTTTTCAAACAAAAGACAGGATTTATTTGACGCGCTAAATATTATGGTGTCTAGAGCGTCCAGAAAACCAAAGAGGCAGGCTTTCTTAAGCGATGTGTTCATTATTGCAGTTGATTACGAATTATAGTGAACAGACGGGCATGCATAGCTAAACTGATTCAGCCAATATAATATATGACGATTGGTATACTAAAAGTAGGGTCTACAACCAATATATAGTGGTATTGCAAACTTCTACGCCATATATTAAATATGACATTCCTATTGAAAGATACCAAAATATTAACCGTAGGACCGCATGAGTTATGTATATTCTCGATCAAAATCAAATTCTATTACGATTTAGGCTGTACTTTCCGGGTTCCTGCATGTTCACTATAGGTCCTTGTATTTACATAGAACCCATATAATGTTCCCGTTTCTTTTACGCCCTCACATATAGACCTACTAGCCTCCGTATAATGTTCCCGTCTCAGTTTCGGTACTTTGAAGGTTAAAGCTGCATTTTTATATCCTGATTCTCACAGGTTGTCGATTGAAGGCTGTAATTTGTGAGTTCTTGTAGAGTTCAGAAATTTTTCAACATAGGTCACGGTGTTAACGTAGACTTCATGTAAAGTCCCCCTTCCAAAATTGATTGATATTTTCGAAGTGGAGGAATTGGTTTTTGCACTCCGGGTTTTTGAAAGTTAAGAAAAACCGATATATAATTTCCGCGATTCATTTGTGTTTATACCCTTCACCACACTGTGGTACAGGGTATTATTTCTTTGTGCATATGTTTGTAACAGGCAAAAGGAAACGAGATAGACTCATGGTTCCTTTTGAGAATATGCATAGAATCACTTTTTAAGTCGATTTATGCATGTCCGTCTGTCCGTCCGTCCATGTATTTTTGGATGAAATTTGGCACAGTTCACTTATTTGGTCCAATGACGAACCCTATTGAAATTGGGAAAAATCGGTTCAGATTTAGATATAGCTCCCATATATATTTTCGTCCGATTTTAGGTAAATAGTGCACCAAAGTCCATATATATCCTTCGATTTGCACGAAATTTGGCACAACGTACTGTATTAAGTCTAGAACGATGTGTGTTAAATTTCGTGAAAATCGGTTCAGATTTAGATATAGCTCCTATATATATTTTCGTCCGATTTTAGGTAAATAGTTCACCAAAGTCCCTATATATCCTTCGATTTGCACGAAATTTGGCATAGCGTATTGAATTAAGTCTAGAACGATGTGTGTTAAATTTCGTGAATATCGGTTCAAATTTAGATATAGCTCCCATATATATTTTCGTCCGATTTTAGGACGTCCTTCGATTTGCACGAAATTTGGATTTTTAAGTTAATGAAGAACTCAAAATGTGGCCGAATGCAAAAAACATACTGAAATAACTGTAACCTAACATGTGACAGGATTTGATGAAATCGGTTTAGATTTCGATATTTTGCTTTAAATTTATTTACATAAGCATCTCTATATCTGACCAAAATTTAGTATAGGTTGCAGAATGACATGTTTAAGTTCATCTTAATGGTCCTTCAAAAATGCGACGTCTGTCAGGATTCCATCTGTTGAATATTCCCAAAGTGGTGAAGGGTATCATATATATCGAGGGTCAAATGAACCAAAACCTAAAGGGACACATGGGGAAAACAAAATTTGGAAAATATGTCTGGTTTAGAAAATGAAGCTCTTAACCTATAATCGGTCAAGTGGGTGCAAATATCGCTAAATATTATCAGGCTCAGAACGGCAGAAAGTTGGATTTTCGTACCAGATTTGTATGGAATCACATTGTCGGCCCCGACCGTCTATACTGCTACGCTGACTGGTTTCAATGTTTTATTTGTTTGGGAACTGTAGGGTTTCCAACACTAATTCAAGTCCTTGTCTTAAGTTGTTAATTTCGAATATTCTATTTTACGTCCAGTTGGGTTGGGTCGATTTTTTTTAATTCAGTTTTTTTCAAGAATAATTTTTGAATCGAAGAGTTTCACAGTGCTATCAGAATTCTGCATATTTGATATTGATTGGTACCTCATTTTTTATTACATTCAGGGTTAAAGTTCTTCCTGAGAAATTTAACCTGTAAAATCCTTGCCAAATTCTTATATTTATTTTCCAATATTTACCGTCAACCCATTATTTTTTTAAACGACTCTAAAATGTTATGTTTTTTCTAACAATTTGTTTCAGATTGTGAAAATGTTGGCGTTTGAAACGAAATTTTCACTATTCACGCAATCATCTCCCCAAAAAAATGGTATTTTCAGTTTAGTTATCTAAACAGGAGAAAATCCTTACAAATTGGAAAATTTCTTGAGTACCCATGGCTTAATCCTTTTTTCTCTATACCAATTGTCATTAAACGCACATTGTTTTACGTAAACACCACAAGAAAAAGTTTTCCGGACAAAGTTATCCCCCTTCCCAAAAAATAAATGTTTCCCAAACAAGCCTCAATCTATTAAGGTTGTGTGTGGTAGACTGCTGTTGATAGCCCAGAAAATAAGACCTACCACTGAGATGAACGATGATAATGGCTGGAATACTGGGCCATAAATGAAAGCAAAAACAGAAAACTTGTGAATTTATTTTGGGGTAGCAATTAAATTTGGCAATAATTTCCCAAAAAGAAGTGCCGAAAAACAACGAAAACAGTGAAAATAAGAGAAATGTTTTCCATGTTGCTATCCTGTAGCGAATTTCAATGAAAACGAAATTTGGTTATTGTGTTACGTCTTACTGTTGTTGTGTCCTTTTTGCTGTTGGTGTCGCCACTGTCTGCTACTGCTGCTCTAGTTTTTGTTGTCCTACTTTACGATTTCTGTTCCGTTTGCTTATCATTTGATTTGGTTATCCGGTGACTGCTGGCATTTTTGTGCTGCTGCTGGTGCTGGAAAATATTCAACACTTAATCTTGCCAGAAACTTAAAGTTGTGTTTCGTTTTCTAAATAAATAAAAAAAATGGAAAACAAAAAAAAAACTGTCCTGCAAAAAGTTTTGAGCAAGAAAAACATCCTTCGAAAACCACTCAAAGAAACACACACACTCCGATCCACCCTCTGCATTATAATGCCATCATTTGAAGAAAACGAACATTCCGAACAAGATACCGAATGGAACGGATACCGACCTTAAACTCGTAGAAAAGTTTATTTTTCAACTGTACCCTCACAACAACAAAAAAAAAAGCAAGCAAGAAAAAGAAAACCCCACACAGGAAGACCACAGGATGCTTGTTTACGTCAGTAACTTTACCAACAAGGAATTCCTATGATCGACCACCAAGAGCAACCTCAACAACATCAAAAACAATACCGGTAAGTAAAGATGCTATTTGAGATTTTCAATTAAAGTATAACTAAAGAATATAGAGGAAAAAAACTAAACTCTTGAGTAGAAAACAAAACTAACAACAACGACAAAAACATGATACCCAGTATTATTTTAAAACTCTTAAGGAGCAATTTAGACCAACCGAACAAACACACAAATGAAGTGGTGGTATTCTATGACACTGGAGCCAGTTAGAACCAAATAAGTAGAACATGTAATTTGGTCTGGTTCAGTCCGGTCCGGTGCGGTCTGGTTACCTTGCAAAGAATCTTGAGGAAAGTTAAAAAAGCGTATTGGAAGGAAAAATAAATAAATACTATATTGTAAAGAGCGATATGAAAAAAGGGTTGAGGGGTGAGAAAGGGGTTTCAAGTTCCAAAATTCCCCAAAAAACGTTTACCATATATTCTCTAAAAATACAAAAAATCTTAGGGCTTGAAAGCATAATTTAAAGAATGAATTTTCCGGAAAAAAATAATATTTACAAAAATCCAAATGCCCAAAAACTATGTTCCTCACTAGTTTTAAATAATAAAAATCTAAAATTTCTGGAAAATATTTCAAAATATTAGGTTGGGGAAAAAAGAAATCCATAATTTTTATATGAACTATAGGACTTTATTTAACATGCTTCGGAATGTTCTATTGGGCCCCGTTGTATGATTTATTGACCTTTAAAAGGTAACTTCATAATGCCTCTCTCATAGAAGTCTTGCTCTTTATTTAAAAAAAAAAACTCTAGTCACAATCCTCCCTAGATACCAATTTGTTATGATTAAAGAAATTTTGCAATGCAAGAAAAAAGTGATAATCGCTTGGTGCCGAATGTGGACTGTATGGCGGATGCATTAAAATTTTCCAACCAAGCTGCAGAAGTTTATGGCTAGTCACTGTAGATGTGCGTGGCCTAGCGTTGTCCTGGTGGAACACGACACGTCTCCTTTTGGCCAATTCTGGCCTTTTCTGGTCAATTGCTATCTTCAAACGGTCTAGTTGTTGACAGTAGATATCAGAATTTAGCGTTTGGCTATATGGAAACAACTCATAATAAATAATCCCCTTCCAGTCCCACCAAATGCATAGCAGAACCTTCCTAGCCATTAGTCCGTTTGAGGTGTTTCACCCCTCGTTGACCACGATTTCGTTTTCGTACAGGGTTATCGTATGTGACCCATTTCTCATCTCCACTCAAGATCCATTTAAGCAATGGGTCTATCTCATTCCGTTTGGCCAAGGCTTCGAAGATGGATATTCGATCCATCTATTTTTCTCTGTTAATTGGTGTGGCAGCCAAACATCGAGCTTCTTTGTGAATCCAGCTTTGTGTAAATGGTTTAAAACAGTTTTATAGAAGATTCTAGAAGCTCCTAGGCGATGTTAAGACTGCTAACATACCGGTCTGCTTCGGTAATTTCTCCGATTTTCGACATTTTCGATGATATTCTTCATTCTTTAAAAATCCAAGATGATGAAAAGATTTCCATACATTCTTTAGAAATTCATGCCTAAAACCCGAGCGAGCAAAGAGCTTTCAAATCCACACCTAAAGACCTACAAGAATGTTTTCAAAATATATATAAACAAGTGAAAAAGCGTTAAGTTCGGCCGGGCCGAACTTTGGATACCCTCCACTATAGATATACTGACAGGTACTAGAAATGAAAATAAAAGGAACATACCAAAAAGTGGATCTATACCGATAATTCTACAAACCGATTTATGTAGACCATTATTTACACCAAATACAAACTTCAGCAATTTTTAATGGGGATTTTCCCTAAAATCTGTAAGATCCAAAAAGTGGACTGATACTGATAACGCATGGTAGAGTATAAAATCCTCAAACTACTGTAATTTAGATTGAAAAGTTATATGAGGCTATGATTACATAGTGTAGGAAATAGTGAATATTTGGGGAAATCTTTATATGAGGGCTATGCCTAATTAATGGCCGGCATATGCCAATTTTAAACCGAATATTTTAATTGTTTATCTCAATCCTTTCCTTCAGGAGGTATCACTATATTGAGGGGAAGCCTAAAAGTCTGCCGATATATTTCATTATCGTCATGTTTGAGTTTTTTATCACAATATCTTTAGAAGGTGGAATGCTTACAACAGATGGCTAAATAGTCTTAGTAGGGTAAAAATTGACTATTCCCCGTAACGACTACCCAACCGCTACACACGGAACAAATCAGAAAACAATTTCAATATAAAAAAGGAGGTTATATGGGGACTACCCCAAAAAAGTGTGTATATTAATAATTTTTGGTGGGGCGATTTGTTACAATATACGACTACAAAATACCAAATTTCAGCGAATTCGGTTGAAAAAGGGGGTATCCTTATATGGGGGCTACCCGAAAAAATTTACCTATATTTATAGTATTTTGTGAAGAGATTTGCTACCCAATAAGAACTCAAATTACTAAGTAACAGCCAATTCGGTGAAAAAATCCGGTCAAAATCCCCCCAAAAACTGGAAATTGGGAGGTGTCCTTATATGGGGACAACCAGAAAAAGTAGATCTATATTTATAATTTTTAATGGGGAAAATTGGTACCCAATAAGAATCCCATGTACCAAATTTCAGCGAATTCGGTTGAAAACCGCGCTCAATAACCCTAAAATACCGAAACTTGTGGGGTACCTTTACATGGGGGCTACCCGAAAAAATTGACCTATATTCATAATTTTTAGTATAGAGATTTGCTACCTAATAAGAACTCAAAGTACCGAATTTCAGCGAATTCGGTCGAAAAATGCGATCACACCCCCCAAAATACCGCAAAATTATGGTACCCTTATATGGGGGCTATCCAAAATTATGGACCCATATTTATAATTTTTAGTGGAGAGATTTGCTACACAGTAAGAACTCAATGCACCAAATTTCAGCGAATTCAGTTGAAAAACGCGCTCAAGAACCTCAAAATACCGAAAATTGGGGGGTACCCTTATATGGGAGCTATGCCTAAACGTGGACCGATTTTGGCGATCTAAATCAATTCGTTTAGACGCTAGAGTGATTACAACGGTCAGACGGACATGGCTTTATCGTCATAGAATTTTACGCTGATCAAGAATATATATACTTTATAGGGTCGGAAATGATTATTTCGATGAGTTACAAACGGAAAAACAAAATTAATATACCCTCCATACTATGGTGGGGGTATAAAAACTATGTAACAAATATCGAAAATTTTTCCAACCTCCAGATAAATTCTGCAAAGTACTGACAATGGGTCTTGCTTTTCATATGGGAGCTATGTTAAAAATATGGATCTGCAAAGAAGTTATTCAACTTCTAAGAACCCCAAATGCCATTATACATCCATCTTGGCGGGTAAAGCGGCCAAGGGGTTCAAAAGAACGGACTGCATTTATATCAAAGCTATGAGCCTATATGGATAATTTTCAGTAGATACGTTGTTAAACAAAAACTTCGTAAGACAAATTACAGGCACTTCCTTGGGAAAAAGCGGATGAAACCTTCAAAATTCCGATAAAAAGGCTGTACCTATATAGGGTGGGTATGTTAAAAACGATGGACTTCTATTCAAAATTGTCTGCAATGAAGTTGTCCACCCCTTAAGAACCTCAAATGCCATATGATATATTGCACCATCTAAGAACCCGTAATGCACCATCTAAGAACCCGTAATGCTACAGTTAAGACCCTCATAATACCGAAGATGGGCGGGACCTTTAATTGGGACTTATATCAACGCAAGGAACTAATTGAAAATTGTCTACAAAAAATAGTTTTCTTCCTCCAAAATCCGGATAACAGTCACTTCGTTGAAAATGTAGCTAAGACCTTTAAAAACATGGAAAATTCTGCGGGACTATATCCAAGAATGGTCTTATATGAAACATTTCAAAGCCCACGAACCTTGAATGACCTATTACTGTCTCTTCGTTGGGAAAATGTTGGGGCGATGTAGAAGCAGTGACCTATATCACTTCAAGCTAATTTCTCGCATATGGTAATTACAAACCTTCAGATTAATTAGTGAGAAGCCTCTCTACGCTCCATGTGTGGCAGTTTGGTGGGGTTTATGGCCCAGCTGGACATTGGTTTTTATATTTTTTTTGAAAATTAAGCTAGACAATCAATAGTTGGCGCTATGGATATTTTTTATGGTCGAGATTGGATGTCATTGATCTGGTATTAGAACAAGGCGGGCAACCCAAGCCGTTGCTCTGTTACGGAAAGAGACTCCAGACCGGGTTGGCTCTCGAAGTATAGTAATTAAAATTGTCTACTGAGATCTTGTGATTTAACACCTGATACTTCTTCTATTGGACTACGAAAAGATAAGGCCTTTAATTAATCGTCGATTCGAGATTTAAAATATAAACATGTAGGACAAAGGGCTGAGTTTTTGTGAATTGACTCTTTGCGATTTCCTTCTTCCTTTAGCCTCCATGTCAGTTTCAAGACATTGGTTTGAATTTTCAGCATTGCTCTTTTACGGAAAGGTCTCCAGACGATGGCATCCTCATGGTAATCACAATTGGCTACTGATATCAAGTCATTTAACAACTGACGACTTCCTCTTTTGGAACCACATTAGAGATAAGGTCTTCAGCTTCGATTCAATACATCAAGTATGAACATCTAGGAGATAGGGTTGATTTCTTTTGAGATAAGGATTGAAATGTAATGTTTACACCATCAGACCAGCGTCGATTCGTGAGGATATCAAGAGCAAAGTATAACCACTTTCTGATTTGGTTTTGCAAAATTTCATGAAAAGAAAATGGTCGTGTAAGCGTCTTCGGGTTACCACTTGATAGATAATGTTTCTCATTATGCAAAGCCTATTATTATCTACATTGCAGAACCGAAACTTGATGATTTTTTCAAAAACTTCAAATTTTTGAATACCAGAATAATACCTATAGTTTGAAAACCCTGTCTACACACACTTTTCCCCAATGAAATACAGTCATAATTAAAGTCTTAACTCCACCCACCCATCCATACACATTTGATCCCTTTGGCATTGCATTGTTGAAACCTAACCGTTGCAGGAGGACAGAAGGAAGTTTGGCAAAGAAATGCTAAAATACAAAAAGAAAAAAGTTGTAAAACACAGTGGTTTAACGCATGACTACTTCCAATCAAAAGTAACCGAAGAAAAAGACAAAATTAAATTTCCACATGGCACGTGTTGTGTTGTTACAAACAGAAAAAAACTAAAAATAAAACGAACAAATCTCGCAAAGACAGACATTTTCTAATAAAAGTGAACAATAGGATAATAATGCAGGATAATCAACAAAAAAGCGAGTTTTTTTATTGTGAAATAAACCAACAGTTCGGCGTTTTTCTCTGTGCTGTCAAATCAATATTCAATGGAAGGAAAAGCTTTGTGTCGCCCTGACAACTTGTTGCCAAGTCAAGTTAATGTTAATAAAATAGCATTTTGTTTTTTATATTGTCCATCTCATAAAATACTAACAAAATATTTATGAGTCCATATATTTATATTTAAAGAAGTGAGCTTGTCAGTTATTTTTTGTAAAGGTCAGTTGTGGTCATAAAAAATATGTATTTAAGGTTTTTTGTAGGGATCAACATAAATGTAACATGAAAACAATAAAATGGCTTTCACAGAAATAATATTAAAACCAAAGAAATTATTAACATTTTTATTAAAAAAATTGAATTTATATAAAATAACATTTTATTTAAATAAAATACCATAATATTTTACAGTATGACACAGTATGTATCACACTTGTAATTAAACTTAAAATTTGGGAAATATACGAACCAAAATTTTACCATATTTTTGACATTTATGCCAAGAAATCAGAACACCCAAAAAAAAAACCGAATATCTAACAAATAAAAATAAGTGGAATACTGAAAGGGACATTATTGCAAACCTTATATATTTTTAAGGTGATATATTATTTAATAATTTGCCCGTCTGACTTTTGAAACTTTTGGCTTACGAGGAATTAAATAACTATAAATTCAGATAATACTAATACATTGGAACTCTGTTAAATTGATATAACTACATACGATCCTTTCAAGATCTATGGACATGAGACTGAATTTTAATTCCATGAAATGTCATGTAACAGACATTAGGATTCGTATATGGGATTAAGACTTAGTGGTCAAGTCAAAATATTTATTGTCTATTGACATTTGACCATTGTTCCCATTTGTGTTAGTAGAACCCTGAAACTGGGGTTACGTTAAATAAACCCGGTTTCGGCAACATACAGCCTCAAAATAGGTATGATCTCCAAAATACCTACTATAAGACAGTCCTCCACACGGAGCCCTTTATAGAAAATTAAGCAGGGAGGTTTTTAATATCTTATATCTTGAAGTGCCAAACTTCTGCCACATGTATGTCCATAATAGGTGTTAACCGTTATATGAAGACTCTTTCTAAATGTGCACTATGTAAGAATGTTGATACCATACCTCCTAGTAGCAGTATCAATATTTAGGCAAAATGTCACTGCTATTTGGAAATTTTCCGGATCATGTCTTCCAGGTGAATTGGTCCATGACTTTTTTATAGAAATTGAATTGGACAAACGGTTGAACCGATGGACGACCACATATTTTCTTATTGATTAAATTTTTCTTCTTTATAAATTAAAAATTTTCTTCAATATAAGTAAAAAATGTACACAGCTATGTTGTCATGGTATTATAGGTTTGTGCAGCCCCAAGAGTTTGTAACGCATGTCTGTCCGTCAGTCCATTATACAGTTATGGACCAATCTCCCCTATTGATTTTGGTGAAGATCGGATAGTATTTAGGGCATGAAATGGACCAAACCCTGTATTTTTGCCTTATTATCTGGTAGCTCCAGACCCGCAATTATGGTCTGGAGCTACCAGAAAAATAATTAAGCATCTCAAATGTTTACATGGAGAAGGGAATCGGGCCAAAGAATAAGCATGCCTGTTTTGATAAACATCGGTTAATATTTAGCGGGTCAAATGAACCCAGAAATATGTGAAATATGACAAAACGTATTCTGAAGATCCTCTAAAATATCTCTATATCAACTAAAAATATATTTATAAATAATTTTCTTTATTTTTCATTCAATTTTGATTTCAACGTTGTAATATTATCGCAGGCTTGCATTTGATATACCTATATATGGTAATGATGCATTCGAATGGTGTGGGGTCAATACATCCACATCGTAATTATAACCTTCCTACTAAAATGTTCGATTTTATTCTTTTTGCCAGTTTCTTATCTTGGAAGGATGGGGCTCCCATAAACCATCGTCATCTTACTCGGTTGCCTTTGTCTTAATTCTTGAATTATTGGTCGTCGCCAGATGGTTCTTGTTCGACATTGATTTCATGGTCCTTGGGGATTGCTAGGCCAGAATGGCCATCATATGATTCTGAGGAATTTGTATGATTCTGAGGAATTTGTATGACATATTGTCCTATGTCCATTTCTGCGACACCACTTGCTGTCACAATGCTTCCCAGATAGCATAAGCTATCGAAGTATCATCCTTGAAGCATGATATTTTCTGTACTGGTCTTATTATTGTTCGTGACCATAGTTGAATTTGCCAATATCTTAAATTCAACATTGCGAGCCAGTCTCTCCAGGTCTCCTAATTTTGCATTTGTGCTGGATATGTTTGGAAAGGGAAGACAGATATCATCCGATTTTATTCGATCTGCCCGAAATCCGTTTTGCCGTTTTTTCATCGTTCGTTTCAAATTTCAAATCATGATTTCCCCGTATTTCAAATATTTCCAATTCATCCATATATGTTAGGTGAAGCATATTACTCCCTTTTCAATTTCCATTTAAATTCCGTTGTCATAAAACTTCTTGGTCCTTCATCGCTAATTGGGGCCTCTTTTACATAATCAGCTGATCCCAACATATAAGGATTCCTAGGATCGAAAATACCTTTATCACCCATAAAGAAATCACGATCGCCATATTGATTTCTTAATAGATTCAGGACATTTTTAAAATCTGGTGTCGTGGCATCTACGGTACCATAAAATGTTGTCGATGGATACATTTTTGCGTGGACAATAAAATGTTGATAAGAATAGCCGGGATCAAAGTCAACTCCCTATTCAATGCGAGGATATAGTTGACGTGACACGACAAGACCATCGGGTGAGGCAACACCTTCATTGTCATTAAAGGTGGCCGTCTTATAGAAAGGACAAATGTGATAGTCCCTTGAACCAATTTATATGTTCTCGAAATGGGATAGACTGTTTTCAATAGAGTCCCGAAATATTTCCCAGGCTCAAAATATAGATCTACAGAAACTTAGAGCTCAGTGATAGTTCTGTAGGGTATCATATGGTCGGACCATTCCGACTATACTGCTTCGCTCAGTGGTTTCATTTTATGTTAGTGTAACTTCTTTGCAAGTAATATCATACCACCTTTTCGTATTACATTTTCCGACAAAACTAGAAGACTGCCGCAAGATTTTTAAAAAAGGTTTACAAATTTCAGATGACAAATATTTCTTTGTTTTTTATTAAATAATTTTTTTATTCAAAACGTATAACACTCCATAATACGTTAAAAGTATATCGGAAACATTTTAACATATTTTGTCCGTATTCGAATTATTTTTTTTCAACTCCAGCTTAAACGGACGACTACGGCTCTGCTCTGGTATTTTTAATAGACCTGATTTTTACCATATGCATTTAAGTGAACATTAGTCTTTGTAACTTCTACTAGTTCCAGAGAATACCTGCTAGTTTCCACCTCTTAACATAAACAGTACTTAAGGGAACACCATACATTCTCCATTTTAAATTTCGACAATTTCCAACCGGCTTTTTCCGACTGCAGGCATGACTGAAGATCACTTAAACATCGGACTCTTTAAATTCCAACGCATCCGATTCCAAGAGCACATATCTGGCTTTGATATGTTGTCTTTTCTCGAAAATTAGCAAAATAGTGGAGCTAGGAAAATAAATTTTTGGAAAATCACATATTTTCCACAAATTCAAGCTGGAAAAGAAGGAAGGTCTTGATCGATTACAAGAATTCTAGCTCATACGAAAGCTATGTTGTTCCAAAATAACGTGATAAAATATGGAACGGATAGGATTATTTGTTTTTGAGTTATGGGAGAAACCCGCGTTTAAAGTATGAGAAGCTCTCTTGTCGTCGCTTGATTCTGACACAATAAATCGGTTATATCTTCAAGAGTACTTGAGATTTTCACGTGTATTTTTAAGACGACATTCTTGAAAAGTTATAGGTCCAAATTAAATAAAAAAATATTTTTTGAAACCGATAATGGGGGGTCTCCTTAAGAAACCCATTGTTAAGGTCTTACATTATTAAAAGAGGTCTAATCCTGTCCAATTGAGGTAATTTGAGTGTCTTAAACAGTAATTTGACATTACGAGTTCTTTGAGGCTTAAAAATATCTGAGCTGTTATATTTCTCATATTAAGACCCATTTTAGGTGTTTTCATGGTTCTAGACGTATTTTTCAAAACGAATTCTCTGTAATTTGGTATTAGTTTTCACAGAAGATAAAAACCTCACGGAAAGACATATCCTGACGTATTTTACCATTATATTTTTTACCGAGCGATACCTGCAGATTTCTCTGAAATGTATGTATGCTCATGCACGTTATGAACCAAAGATTTATAGTGATGTTGCTGCTGTCTCGATCGAAGCACATCCTTTCCTAATATAAATACACTATTTCTGAACAATGTTATCTTGTGTATGCGTTTTAATGCCATGTCATTCTGAAATCTTTTCAAAAATACCACCAACATTTATTTTTGTGTTGCTTCACATTTATTGTTTTTTAAAGAAATGCTCCTGTGGCTCGAAGCAATTCTCTGTTATTGACAGTTGCAAAAAACTGTTGGGCGAGACATCGTAAATTCAAGAAAAAACGTAATCCAAATAAAAAAAAACACACACACAGAAAAAATAATATTTACATTTCACCAAAAAAATGCCATTAATCAAATTGTGACCTTTCTGGTAAATTCAAAAAAACAAACAAAATGAATCTGAAAATCTGAGCTCTCTTTGCCATGTAAATCTAGATGGGTCACAAGGTTGTTGTGTTTTTTTAGACCTACACTTTTTTAATAGAAAACAATAACAGTTTTTTTTTTGCCACATTTAAGCTTTACGTGATAAAACCACTGTTGGGATATATTAAATCCATATCCTTCGAATTGACATTAAGTCAGTCGACAGGCGTTTGCATTGGTAGTCAGTCAGCCAGCCAGTTAGTAAGACACTCTAAGGTGCCGCTGTTGTACTTTGACTGAAAGCCTTCAGTCATGGCAAATGAGTGTTTGAATTCAATTCAATAAAAAATTATTTTGTGGTTTCATCAAAGTTCAATTTCCCATAAAATCATTTGAAGCAAAGCAACAACAAGAAAACAATTTAGAAGCAAAAAAAAAGACAACACAATAACACCGCATCATAAAGAACTACAGGGTGTTAGTCGGGCTTGCAAAGCAGCATGGAAATCCTTTACACTTTTTTTAGTTATGCGCTATGGCTTTGGTGACGAGGATTTTCTTCTCCCTTCTCATCCCCCACCCTTCTCCGCTTCCCCTTTTTGCTGATGAAGAACATTTTTCAAATGCTTGTCGTCGTTATGATGATGATGGCACAGCGGTTTGTCTTTGACTTTGTAGAAAGCGAGCGAATGAACTAACGAACGAAAAAACAAAGCCAACGTCTTTAGACGACCACTACAAACGAACGAGAAAAAAAAAACAAAAACACCACCGACTACAAAAATAAACTGGGGTGTCGTCTGTGACTTTACAAGGTTTGTGGTTATTGGATTGACATTCGTTGTGACAGTGGCAGTGCGAAACAAAACGCAAAAACAAACCAAACGAACGAAAAATATGTCATGAAGTTCCATATCATTTCTGTTCTAAATCCATGACTTATTCACACTTTGCCTAACAACGACAAATGTAGTCAGTTCACGCTGAATCAGAGGTGGCAGCAGGGTAAAGTTAGTGATGCTGCGTAGAGAAACAAAAACACAAACTAATACAGTTTTGGTGGGGGTTTATAATCCTATTCCGTGCACAGTGTTCTGAGCGGCCAATATTTTGTAGTAGGAAACTTCAGAAGCATGACATTTTTTCCATTCTAAAATATATGACCTCTAAACATGACTATTTACATTAATAGAATCTGTTATTAATGGTAACTTTTCTGGACTATATTGTCCCGTAGTGAATATTTACGCCATAAGTTGCGTCATTTGCCTTTGCTGAAAAAATCCCATTCGATTAGTTGAACATATTCCTTCTTCGTGTAAAGAGAACTAGAACGGAACAAAAATAAAGTTCTATGTCAATTTGATACCCTGAATATTAACATAGGTATCTTAGGACCAAACTGGTCTAACATGAACCAGTAAGGAAAGTAGTAAAGTCGGACTGGGCCAACTATATGATACCCTTCCCCACTTTGGGTGTATTGTATATGTATCCCTACACTTGCATGTCAATGTTCCTTCGAAGGAACGTAATCATGTCTTTCTGCAACCTGTGGCAAATTTAATTTCATTCGGGAAGATTTAGAGTCGTCTGCGTACCATGGGACAAATTTATGGAAAACGATTTATAGAAAAACGAAAACAAAATTGATACACGCTATTCGGTACGCCGCACTGTTAAAAATATAATTTGAATAAGACACCCGTTCGATATACATATGGAAGCTATGGCTGCATCTGTATCAATTTCAAAGAAACTTAATATATATATATATATATATCTGAACAGATTTTCACCAAACTTAACACACATCACTCTAGACCTTATGCAATACGCTATGCCAAATTTCGTGCAACTCCAAGGATATATAGGGACTATGGTGCACAATTTACTTAGAATCTCACGAAAATATATATGGGAGCTATATCTAAATCTGAACCGATTTTCCCGAAATTTAACACACATCATTCTAGACCCAATTCATTACGCTATGCCAAA
The DNA here is from genome assembly GCF_032173495.1 of Musca vetustissima. Lineage (NCBI taxonomy): Eukaryota > Metazoa > Arthropoda > Insecta > Diptera > Muscidae > Musca > Musca vetustissima. Next base: position 196,723 of record NW_026878677.1, on the reverse strand, counting down.
TTTCGTGCAAATTAATGTATATAAAGGCAAATTTCGTGCAAATCGAAATATATATAGCCACTTTAGTGCACCTTTTACCTTAAATCGGACGAAAGTATGTATGGGAGCTATATCAAAATCTAAACCGATTTTTCCCAATTCAATAAATGAGCTATTCCAAATTTCATCCAATTCGAACCAAAACTTCGACCTGTACTTTGTTTACAATTTAACATGGACAAAGTGATTCTATGCATATCCTCAAAAGGAAACATGCATCTATCTCGATTCCTTTTGCCTGTTACAAACATATGCACAAAGACAGAATACCCTGTACCACAGTGTGGTGGGGCGTATAAAAATTTCCTAACGATAGGTTCATAACTGTGGCCTGTATTTTGTTTAAAAATTGTAATGGATATGTACGTCTAGATCCAGTCAATATATTAGGATCGGTACACCAAAAGGTGGGTCTCGGATGAATATTTCGCGACGGTACACACTCCTGGGGCAATACAATTGTCGAAGAACTGTTTCCACCTCGAACCATCCCTAAAAATTTTTTTGAGCTCTTTAACAGCATTTTGAGTAACGAAAACATTTTACGGTAGTAAAAACAAGTCGTTAGAGGCCAAATCAGTGTTCTAATGTGGATGACCCAATTTCAGGTTTTGGCCGGCATGTTATTGGTTTGCTAGCATATTGTCGAATTTCTCCGAAAAGACCAGGAATATAAATTGCAGGTTAATGAAAATTTTTTTAAACATTCCTCTAGTTTACACCATATATAAATATACTGATCTATAAGAAAGCATGTAAAGCTTTAGGCACACATGATCTCCCACATATTTCACTGATCTAAACCCCATATTATATATCCCGAAGATCGTTCTATAATTAAGATTTGCAATTTGTCTGCAGATTATAATTGACATATGAATTTAATTACATTACTTGAACTTCTCCGTTTGTCTATAACTATTATGGGTCTGAGGTCAATATTTCAAGATTTAAAAAACTCTTGGGTCAACAGGTACTTTAACAAACCCCTTACAATTGTTATAAAATATAGTACATGGGTGCGTATGCGTTTGAACAATAGTTATACGCCATGATGGACCACATTAATAACACCAAATCATTTTGTAGGAACATATGTATGTATATGAAATAGAATGGCGGAAATTGTTTAAAATATATATATATATATATATATATAAACTAACATTTTTTCAAAGAAGTGTCCGCTTATTTATTCTTATCTATATAAATTTTAACTGAACATTGTATTAAATCAAGAATCTTCCGCAAAATTCGCCATAATGTGTTCTTATTTCTTGCGAAAGCAATCCACACTTCGACGAACCCATCGCTTCAGCGGCACAGCAGCATTACGCATCGAATATGTAGACTCAATGTTTGCACTAGAGGAGAAGGCCAATTTGAATTTACGTTATTCTTTCACCGACTTTCGATCGAAAAAGTAAGTGGTGCACTCATAAATAAAATTGAAACTTTTCAAATCTATTTTGGAAACTGTTTATTTTTAGTTTTGAGGTTGTGTATACGTGTTATTAATAATTATACGATATAGCGGACCATATTTTATTTTAGTTAAAAAACATCATACAAAATGTTCATAACTAAAAGAAAATGTTATGGTACTTCGCGAATTGAAGTCCTCGGCCTGACAAATAGATTGTGCAACTTCCTGATAGTTGGAAACTACAAAATAAAACAACTTTTTATTGAATTATTAAGAGACGCCGGAAATTCTGTTTTAAAAATCTTGGTTAGCCGTTTTTATACCCTTTACCACTCTTTGTGCATATGTTTGTAACAGGCAAAAGGAAACGAGATAGACCCATGGTTTCTTTTGAGAATGTGCGTAGAATCAATTTCTGTGTCGATTTATGCATGCCGTCCGTCTGTCCATGTTAAATTGTAAACAAAGTGCAGGTCGCATTTACTATCCGAATGAAATGAAATTTGGCACAGATCATGTATTTGCCCTAAGGACGAACCCTATTGAATTGGTGAAAATCGGTTTAGATCATATCGTCCGATTTTTAGTAAATTGTGCAAATGTCAAATTTAAGCCGATTAGCACGAAATTTTGCACAACGTATAGAAACTATAGGGCTTCATGCTTCGGAATGTCCAATCGGGCCAAATATGCACCGCTTTGTTGTATGATTTGTTGCCATTTTAAAGGTAACTTCATAATGCCTCTCTCATAGAAGTCCTGCTTTCTATTTGCAAAAAAACTCTAGTAGTCGATTTTCACAATCCTACCTAGACACCAATTTTTTTATCATTAAAGAAATTTTGCAATGTAATAAAAAAGATGATAATCGCTTGGTGTCAAATCCGGACTGTATGGCGGATGCATTAAAACTTCCCAACCAAGCTCCCGAAGTTTATGGCGAGTCACTGTGTGTGGCCTAGCAATATCCTGGTGAAACACTACACCTCTCCTCTTGGCCAATTCTGACCGTTTCTGGGCAATTGTAAATGGTTTAAAACAGTTTTATGGTCGATTTTTAGCCCCTGGGTGATGTTGCGACTGCTAACATTCCGGTCAACTTCGATCATTTCTCCGATTTTATCGACATTTTCGACGACCGACCTACCTGTGCGAGGTGCATCTTTAACATCAACAATTCCTGAACAAAATTACGAAACCAAAATTGCACATAAAATTGGCTGTTGCAGTATCGGAGCCAAAACACTATTCAGAACTTTAGCCGCTTGACTTGCATTTTCGACTTTGTCAAAAAAAGTAAAATTTATCGAATTTTCTGCTTTAAAAATCGATAAACCGTGCATATGTTTGTAACAGGCAAAAGAAACGATATAGACCCATGTTTCCTTTCTTCATTTCCATTTTTAACAACCTGTAACTCACCATTGAATGCACCAAAACAGCAAACGATTTTTTTACTGAGAAATGTCACCATTCCATAGAGGATAAATCTGAAATTGTTTGATCGATACTTTACGAGAAATCTATCAGTATAGCCATCTGCCGAAAAATAATGAACCTAGTCTTTAATTTCATCGAAACGTGCACATCCTTATATTACATACATAGATCATGTACAAAGGTGGAATCCGCCGGTCCACTCATTCTAGTACATCACTAACATTTGAAAATTGGTTAACCCAATATCGGAGTATCCGATTTAATCCAAACATTCCAAATCGTTATACTTTTGCCAAATCAAAATCAATTCCGAAGATTTGAACCATCGGTCCTCTACTTTGGAAAATTTTAAACGCTTGTAAATTCAATTTGAATAGATTCGAAAAACAGATTGGATCCATTAAATCCAAAGATGGCAACATTTTTGGAAGCTTATTGTTATAGCCTTTTCCGCAGAAAATGTTCAATTTATGTCCATGTTTTGACTAAACTCCCACACAGGGTGAGATAAAAAAACTGCGATAAAGTCAAACTGCGACAATGAAAGCAGAAAATGTCGGAAATAGCATCACATTTTAGAAAACGTTTTGATTTGTTCGAATTGGTCACCTTTAGCACGAATTATGGCCTTCAAACTTCCAATGAAACCGTCACACGCTGCCGAATGTTGCTTTGCTGTATTTTGGCCCATTCCCGAAGTGAAGCGCTTACTTGAAGTGATCGAAACTTTAGTATTTTTTAGTGCCAACTTTGCTTTTAAAAATACTCCAGACACAATAGTCCAATGGATTGGTAGCCGGAGATTTTGGTGGCCATTGTGCGCTGGAAATGAAACAAGGAACCCCATTTTGTAACCATTCTTGGGTTGCATGTGCTGAGTTCTGCTGGAATGTCCAAGGTCTGCGGCCAAAATGTTTTCGCGATAATATTTGGCATTTATTCTGATGCCATCGTCGATTAATTCGAGCGAAGAATGATCATCGGCTGTTATGACGGCCCACACCAAGGGCCGGCCATGGTGTAATGTTCATATATTGCCCGCCTGGGTTTGATCTACCAAAATTGTATTCAAAAATGTACGGAGCTTTTATGTTTTTGCAGCTGTGCTGTAAACTTATTTCCCTATAAATTCGTATAGTTTAAATAAAAAACAAAATTAAATGTACTTCCTGTCGCAGAATAGCTATTTGCAGATGTATTGGTATTAATCTAAACAGATGGGCTAATGGTTTTGTGTATCCCCTTTAATAGGTTATGTATCCACTTCGAGTATTAATAGCTACAATATAACTGACTATAATTTCATGCCCTCCGGTATGTTTTACTCATTGTGGATACCTCACTATGTTCTCTACTGTTTGAAAGTATTTAGGCTATCCGAACTTTAAATATAACTTCAATGGCAATGTCCTTAATTATATAGAAACACTGTGTTCTATATACGTATTTGCACATTTAAACATTTGTCGTTGTTTTTCATTTCGATCATTCTCATCGTCATAGCTGCTGCTATGCTTCACCAAATTAAATGCGGAAAGTTGTCATTTTCACTAAGATTTATGAGTTTTATAACTTTTTATTGAGGTCGATTTTGTTCCTCGTTTTGTGTTTGGTTATTCTCACCCCTCTCTCGATCTCCTCTCCCCTATACATAGTTCCTCGTACAATCGCCCATGTCCTTTCGTTTTGTTGTTTCGCTTGTCTCTTTTGTTTCTATCTTTATTTTATGGTTATTTCACTTTTGTGTGTGTGTGTTTGTTTGCATTCAATGCCATCACACATTTATGAACACTTGTGCAAAAAATATTTTTGCACAAAAAGGAATGTTGACCGACCCAACGGTCGGTCGGTACTTATTTAATGTTTTTGCATAGACGAGGACGAAGACATGCGAATCAATACCAAATTAAATTTTATTAACCGAGAGAAGGATAGAAGAGAAGAGAATGGAAAGCATTGAAAAAAAAACGACAATGCTTGTTAAATTTTATAAGATTTTTTTCTTGAGGATTTCTTTTGATATGGTAATACCCGCCGCCCTCTTGGAATGTCTCGTCATTTCGATAACAAGTACAACAACTAAATTAAACAGAAAGTATCTTAAAATAAAAAATCAGCAAATGAAATGAAACCATTTTGAATTCAATTTTGTTTTCTTGGTCCACATTAAATTTTGGTTAAATTTAATACGATTGAATTTCACTGTGGTGAATTGTAATAAAATCATGACATTTTTAGAACTTGACATTAAGTCAGGCTACTTAAAAAAGTGCAGATATATTTTGTTTTTGTGGGTCGAAAGCTGCAAATAAAATATTTCTTCTGTATTCATTTTTTTTTCTATTTTGCTTTCTTACTAAGTGAACCACAAACCTAATAAGTATTATGATTTCTCAGAATAGAAGCTTACAAAGTCCGTTGAATGTCAATAATGTGGTCATTTTAAATACTTTTTTTCTAAAATTAAATATTTTTTAATATTGATAATAAGAAATTCTGTTTTGTTAACAATTATGTCTGGCATTCATATTTCACAAAAAATTTTTATTGAAATAATGTGACTTTGATTGGCGATTTAAATAAATATGAAGGACATTTCAAGGTTCTGTGTGTAACTTTAGTATTTCATTTAAGGTCTACTTTATATGTTTTTGCCCTGACAATCCAGCACGGCGGATGACCCACCAATTTCACATGTTGTATAATTGAAAAGCCTCTGGTTTGAGCTAAACTCTCATTGTCACGATGTAAAATGATACACTCCAGTTCGCGTTTCGAATTTATCCAAAAACTTCAGGCAAACCAAATGTACTGTACCACTTGACATTTGACGGTCCCACATGTCTCAAGTGGAACAGTCCCCACACAATCAGTTTTGCCGAAAAACCAGGAAACCATTTTCCTTCAAGTGCCTCTCCGTTGGAGTTGGCTCGTCTTCGAAGACCCATACGGTAAATTGATGTTCGGTTCCTTTTAAAGAGCTTATAGATGTATGTCTTGTGAAGCACCGCAAGTGAAACGAGCCATTTTTGTGCAGTAATCAAATTGTAGGGGATTCAACGATTACAAACGTTTTTTTATGCTGGTACAGGAAATATCTAAGAATGTCTTTCTTTCTCCCTGCGATTTTCATTATTATTAGTTCAGACACAAATCCTCCACGAACTCGGATTCTTCAATTCCAGACATTTCGGTTTTAAATTTTCCGATGAAAAATATATACCCCTTATCTAGAAGGCAATATTTCAAAGTTTTTCAAACGAAATGGCAAATTTAGTGGACCATTTCATGCATTATGTTCTCGATGCCCTTATTATATCCTCAGCCTTATGGCTAATGAGGGTATGTACACTTTGCTACAGCAAAAATGTTTAAATCAAATGCGTTTCTACAATTTGGAGTAGATTTACAAATGTTCGCTTGTCTGTTGGCCTGCTGGTGTGCGGAGTAACCAATTTCATTCAAAATTTGCACATGGTAATATTTATTCTACTATGGTCAGAGTAAGCAAATCAAAAAGCAAGACCAGCTCTCGTCAGACCAAACATACACTATACAAGACGCTGATCTAAAGCACGGGTATTTGCACAAGCAGATGAGACAGAAATCATAATATGAAATTACAGACCAAATCCTTTTCAGAAGATTTGGAGTCGATTTACACATGTCCGTCCGCTGTCAGCCTATCTGGCTGGCTGGTGGGCACGATAACTCTCGAAGGGAATAATCGATTTCATCGAAATTTTCACATCTTAATATTTCTTCCAAACTTATCCTGTGGTACAGGGTATTATGTCTTTGTGCATATGTTTGCAACAGGCAAAAGGAAACGAGATAGACCCATAGTTCCTTTTGAGAATATACATGGAATCACTTTCTGAGTCGATTTATGCATGTCCGTCCGTCCGTCTGTTGGTGTTAAATTGTAAACAAAGTACATTTATAATCCGAATTGGATGAAATTTGGCAGAACTCATTTATTTGTCTCAAGGACGAACCCTATTGAAATTGGGTTAAAATCGGTTCAGATTTAGATATAGCTCCCATATATAGCTTCGTCCGATTTAATGTAAATGGCCCCTAGATATATTTCGATTTGCACGAAATTTGGCACAGCTCACTTAATTGAGTCTAGAATAATGTGTGCCAATTTTCGTGAAAATCGGTCCAGATTTAGATATAGCTCCCATATATAGATTCGGCCGATTTTATGTAAATAGCGCACCAAAGTCTCTATATATCTTTCGATTTGCACGAAATTTGCATAACGTACTGAATTGAGCCTAGAATGATGTGTGCCGAGTTTCGTGAAAATCGGACCAGATTTAGATATAGCTCCTTTATATAGTTTCGCCCGATTTTATGGAAATGGTGCACCAAAGTCCCTATATATCTTTCGATTTGGACGAAATTTGGTGCAGCTCACTTAATTGAGCCTAGAATGATGTGTGCCAAGTTTCGTGAAAATCGGTCCAGATTTAGATATAGCTCCCATATATAGTTTCGTCCGATTTTCTGTAAATGGTGCACCAAAGTCCCTATATATCTTTCGATTTGCACGATGTCTGCCAAGTTTCGTGAAAATCGGTCTAGATTTACATATAGCTCCCATATATAGTTTCGTCCAATTTTATGTACATGGCGCACCATAGTCCCTATATATCTTTCGATTTGCACGAGCTTTGGCACAGCTCACTTAATTGAGTCTAGAATAAGGTCCATATTTAGATATGGCTCCCGTCCGATTTTATGTAAATGGTGCACCAAAGTCCCTATATATCTTTCGATTTGCACGAAATTTTGCATAGAATAACGTAGTTGTGTTTTGTAGATTACAGACACAGTGCAACGGATGTCCGATTGATATTTGTTCGTAACAAACGAATGACATGTATATGGATTGATCTAAGTCGGTTCACATTTAGATGAGGATCACCTATTTTAGTTCATCCAATGTCATAATAATGGTCCGAGGTCTGTTAGGATGCATCTGCTGAATATACCCATAGTGGTGAAGGGTATCATATAGTCGGCCCCGTCCAACTTTACTACTTTCCTTACTGGTTTATGTTCGATACATTGTTTACAACAATGCATATGTTCGATATGTCCTTCAGCCCTTCTGTAGCATACCAAATATTCACATTAATTATCCAATCATGTGAATCAGTTGGGTATATTCTCTGCACATCTTCTAGGAGTCCCATTCGCCTGGCTCGGATTATAGGTGAGAGTATCTATCGTTCCCACTCTCTTCTAAAAGTCACTATCGTTAAGTTCGATTGTAGAGGGACCTTTTCTGGCTGCGGACGTCGATGTTGATCTCGACTTTGTTTACGTTCCTTTGCTCATCGCGACATCACTTGTTTTCTTGCTATCGTCGTTAAGGCAGGCATTGGGGTAAAGTCTTGTTTCTCGCGAAACCCAATCACTACACAATTATTATTTGAAAAAAGTTTATCAACAAAGAACTTCACGTCAAGAACCTTCAAATGGTTCAAAATACCGGTCAATTGTAAATTTCAATTCTTGTTGGATGACACTTATAAAGAAATTGTTAGGGTAATAATATGTCAACTGTATAGATTAACCCATTTTCATTAGCCGCCACATAACATAGTTACTGTACAACCCTTTAAAAACCCATTTTTTTTGAAAATCTTTTACACAAAGTGACATGCTTTTACACAAAGTGACATGCTTTATAAACAAAGAGGATTCTGGGGATAGTGTTTATTGTGACGTCCGCCCAAATGGGACCAATTTCAATTTCAAAAGTTGGGAGATCATAAATTTGATCTCTTGAATTTGATAACTAGTGATGAATATATTTTATTTCCATATTTTACAGACTGCTCAATTAATTTCCAAAGAAAACAAGTATGAGCCGATTTTACTGATTCGAACCATTTAAATTAATATAATGAAACAAATGTAATTGTATAAATGTATAAATATTGACCGACATTTTCAGCCAAGGGTCTACGTACCCCGTGCTAACTGCAAGGTGCAAATTACATTCACTTCGTTTTGAAATGCATCTAGGGGCTTTGGCAACTTTGACCGTCTCAGAACCCAATGTGGCAAATTACAGCCATATACAGTGGTGGTCACAGAATTAAAACATTTACTGTGGTGAATATTTTTTGATCAGCCCTCGATTCGTTTGAAGTATTTTTGAAAATTTTTTAACTCAGAACACTTCGATATACTGCACTTAAGAGATTTAGTGTGAAAATGGAAAATTATTGCATGCAATTTTTCCATAAATAACGGTTTTTATGAAAATACTTCGACTTTGAAGTGGCCATATAATTAAAACATTGTGTGATTTTTTACTTTACTGCATTTTTTGAAAATGTTTTTAAAAAAGTTCTTTAATTTAGTTAAATTATGTAAAGTAAGCACCGATAAAATCATTTACTGATAAAATTTTTTGAAAAAATCTGTAAAATCTATCAAAATTGCCAAAAATTTGTACAGTACACCTTACATTCAGAAAATAACCCTTATTATAGAAAATAAAGGTCCGAATGCACAAGAAATTGCTAGAATTAGTAGAAAACAATAAACAATTCTCAAAATAAATAAATATTTGAAATAAAAACTGAAAAAATGGGAATTAACCTTAAGGAACGATTCAATTTCGATAGCCTTTATTGAAGAAGGCCGGAATATTTTTGCAGTATGTGAGGAAATATCGATTGATATTGGCATTTATTATATCAAATCGATTGTTCGAGTAGTACAGAATATATTTTATCCAAAAATATATCATTCACAACAGAACGAACAGAGATCAACGCCTATGTTTACGAGTAAAAGTTTCTGCCACACAGCAGCATTTTTAATGCTCAACACAAGACTTTAAATATTTGTCAAATTGTAAATTTTTTCTTTCTTTTAGGCTAAAATAGATTAAACGGACATTATTCTATTCAAAAAATATTATTTTGGAAAAATATTGTCATGTTCAACATATTTTAAGGGTCAAGAGTTAACCATCAAACATACTGCTGTGTAACAGAAACGTTTTCTCGTAAACAGAGGCGTTGATCTCTGTTCGTTCTGTTGTGACTGATAGATTTTTTGATAAAATATATTCTGTACTACTCGAACAATCGATTTGATATAATAAATGCCAATATCAAGCGATATTTCCTCACATACTGCAAAAATATTCCGGCCTTCTTCAATAAAGGCTATCGAAATTGAATCGTTCCTTAAGGTTAATTCCCATTTTTTCAGTTTTTATTTCAAATATTTATTTATTTTGAGAATTGTTTATTGTTTTCTACTAATTCTAGCAATTTCTTGTGCATTCGGAGCATTATTTTCTATAATAAGGGTTATTTTCTGAATGTAAGGTGTACTGTAAAAATTTTTGGCAATTTTGATAGATTTTACAGATTTTTTCAAAAAATTTTATCAGTAAATGATTTTATCGGTGCTTACTTTACATAATTTAACTAAATTAAAGAGCTTTTTTAAAAACATTTTCAAAAAATGCAGTAAAGTAAAAAATCACACAATGTTTTAATTATATGGCCACTTCAAAGTCGATGTATTTTCATAAAAACCGTTATTTATGGAAAAATTGCATGCAATAATTTTCCATTTTCACACTAAATCTCTTAAATGCAGTATATCGAAGTGTTCTGAATTAAAAAAAATTCGAAAATACTTCAAACGAATCGAGGGCTGATCAAAAAATGTTTACCACAGTAAATGTTTTAATTCTGTGACCACCACTGTATATTGGAGAACCCGATTTTCCAGTTAGTTTTAAAATGTGGTGGGAACTTCAAACTAATATGATTGGGCTTTTGTGATATATAAGAATAGCCAGTAGGGTTTTAATCTGCTGAGAAATCAAAATACTAATGATAGTCAATTTGGTTACGACTAGAACCAGAAGAGGGTGTTGAAAAAATCTGATTGTTTATCCATACGAGATCAGAGTACATTAAATGTATAATTACCTGAGATATTCCGAACATATAACTAATATATACTTGATCAGAATTTAGCCATCTCCTTCTGTTAAAATCAAGATAGGAAAATAGGGGAAAATTCCGCTTTTCGGTATATTTACGTTTTTCTTGGAGGGTGAAATAAGTCGTTGACGAAAATCCTTGGCATGTTTTGGCATAACCCCATATTAGGGTTTTGCCCCCGTTTTCAGTATATGTATGGTTAGCCCAAGTTGCTCTAATGTGTCATTCTGTATTCGTGGAGAATAGAAAACATATTTTAGAGAATATTTGTTAATATAGGCCCAGGTGGTAATATAAGCTTCAGATGTGTTTTCAACCTGAATGCTTGTAATTTGATATTCATTTTTTCATACGCATTGGGCCCATTTAAGAAATTTTGGATGCACACCACTTAGCCATGTTTTCCAACCTGGGTATTTGCAATTTGGTATTAATATTTTTCACACACCGAGAGAGTATAAAAATTGGGCCCACATATATTAATTTTAATTAAAATCCCTTGTATATCAGTTTATGTATAGATGTATTAGTAAAAAATATATTTTTTACCAAAACATATTTTGTTTCCACTTTGGAACAAATATCCCACGATTGCGGAAAAATCCCTGTGACGAAGGTGGCTGGTGGTAACATCTTTGTTTACTCTCCTCTCCCAATTCCAAATACTGAATTTCAGTAACTGAAGGAATAGGATGTCATTCGTTTCTCTCTCTCTCTCCTTTCTCTCAGAGAAAATAGTTGGTTCTCTCAAAACGAGCTTTTATTTTCGACGAGTTTTTTCTGTTCAGAATTTCTGAGATGCCAACAAAGATTCAATTTTCGGGATTTCGATGTTTTTCGGGGTAACCAATAAGTGGCAAAGGAGGGAAGAGATTCTTCTTCCTTATGCCGAAATAAATCAACCAAAAATCTGCATACAAAAGGTCAACAATAAACAACAAGGAAACAATTTTAGAACATGTGAACGTAATCTAATACCGAATTCGGGTGTATATGTAGCATGATCGGACAGAAAGTCGTTGGTTTGCCTGAGGTATAGCAAAAGAAAATGAATACGACTGACGAAGTGGATCTTGTGAAACCCTACCCAACTACTACTGGATCTTAACATTCTGATGAACTAACAGGGCATAAATGTCTAGGTGTTTTTGGCCTACATACTGTTGACGGTCAGCTATAAATGGAAAAATTCCCTTTCCCGAGTTTGGGGCATAATTGTCGTATATAGACAAGAAAAAAGAGGATTATCACGCTTTTGGTCCATCTGATTCAATCATTATTGAGTTGTCGCCTTTGGACGGAATCGAACCTACATGCAAAATTTTATGCCCACAGATCCATAACTGCAGACTGTACTTTTACAACAACTTATATAGAACACACGGACTGGCACACGTCGATAGTTTCCTCGGCTAGTCGAGATATGGCACCCGTTATATTAACAGCTGTGGCTAGGATCACTATTTCATGGCCTTACAAAATATTGAGATCACACACATTTACAATACCCACACATCATAATTGTGTGGGGCATAATTATTTCCTGCAATTAAAATCGTCAGAATTTTCGGTCGGTACGAGCTTTAAAAGTGGGCAGTCAAAATTCCTGAAATCGGTCGGGACCTTTATATTGGGAAACGAATACTGTTACAAATTACCGTCTCTCCGTTTGGAAAACTGAACAATAACTATATCGAAAATTAAACGGGACTATATTAAATAATTTCTGGAGATAAGTTGTTTATTAACCCGAAATCCGATATACCAAAGTGTAGGTAATACGGTGAGAAAATTCAGTTAAAACCTTAATAATACCGAAAATAGGTCGGAAAAAATGTGGCTACGTCATAACATCCACAGATATCAATAGTAATATGTTTTTTTGTCGCTCCCTAAAACCCGGAATGCTAAATTACAGAAACTTCAGTGGTAAATTCGGTTAAAACCTGCAAAATAGCCATACCTTTATATGGAGAGCAAGCCAACACAGATTGCGAAGTCCGGAAATTTTACCAGCGTGTAAATCACCAAACCGAAAGCTTTGGTGGAGGCACATCCTCCTGTAGAGATAAAGATAGAAACCTAGTGACAAATATAGATAGCGTGTTGATGATCTGGAAGGAGCATTTTGAAAAGCTTCTGGTATCAAATAGTGGCGGTGAAGAAGATACTCCAGGACCAATAAGAGATAACGATATAGAGTGTATGCCACCTACCCAAGATGATCTAAGAGTAGCAATTAATCGGCTGATGCAGAACCAGCCGAAATATTCAAGACCGGTGGTCAGATGCTGGTCAGGAGCATGCACCAGAGATGATTGGAACCTCACCATAATGTGTCCCGTTTACAAAAAAGGATACCAAGAAAAGTGCCAAGTATAGAGGAATTAGTCTCCAATGGTATTATTGGATCTTATCAAAGCGGCTTCAGACCTGGCAAATCCGTCGACTATAAAACCGCATTCGACAGTCCAATTTCCTCAGTGGTGTTTAAAGCCATGTCTGCGTTCGGCTTTCCTGGAAAATTAATACGGCTATGCAGGATTACTCTAACTGGCATAACGTCAGCAATAAAAGTCGGAAAGGACCTATCGGCGAGTTTTAATACTGAACGAGGATTCAGGTGACAGTTGGTCGTGTTATATTTTTAACATCCTTCTGCAAAAGGTTATAAGAGAGGCAAAGATGAACAAAATTAATTGCTATTCTAAACCGATGACATCGATATAATGGGTTGAACATTGCGAGCGGTAACAACCACCTTTCGACAAATTGAGAAGGAGTCTGCCAAAGTGCGTCTGGCCGAGATTTCATCTACATCGGTACCTCCATAAATAAAAAATAACATCAGTTTTGAGATTCGGAGAAGGGTAGTGATGACCAACAGATCCTACTATGGTCTAAGTAAGCAATTCAGAAACAAGGCCACCTCTCGCCCGACCAAACTCACTATCTGCAAGAAGCTGGTGCTGGTGTGTGGATCAGATGCATGGGTACTTGCATTGGAGTGTTTGTGAAAAAGTTTCTCTGAAAGATCTACGGGCTGATCTGCGTCGACGGTGAATATCTATCCCGATTCAGCTAAGTAAGTAAAATCATAGCTACAGTTGCATTATTTGAATACGCCATTAGGCACCCTGTCCTCTAAACCCCCTCCTCCTAGCATAGAAATAGTCAATTTAATGAATTCAGTTATCTATTCCCGACTATATGTCTATCTATCGCAACATAACTTCATTAACTTGGCAGAGAATAACATCAAACCGCCAATGCGAAAAAGAAACTCATTATAACGCACTTTTTGTTGTTGTTGTTGGTGGTAGTGTTGTGCTGCCATTGCTTTGGCATTTAAGCAGCTGTAAATGTAAAGAAGTGGCCGGGAGTGATATTTTAATTACTTTTCCACTCATAACATAACAATGACGACCCCGAACGCAGAATGCGGCAAAACTAATAGGAAGAAGTCGAGGGCGAAGAGGTGGAAGAGTGAGCGGAACGAAGACAAGGAAACCTTTAAATAATTAACTGCCTTTTTGGTGAAAACCAGAGGGAGTCAGCAAATGAGTAAAACGCATCACAGCGCAGTATCTTACAAAAACAACAGCAGCAACAACAACACTAATATCAACTACTACAAAATCCGCCGAGTTTGTGAAAAAGAAAGAAAAAAATTAAGAACTTTAACCATAAAATTTGCCGCTAAAGCAACAATTTATTCCAAAGTACCACCAACCAACCATCTTTCAAAATAAACTAAAACAAGAACAACACAAAAATCGTAGACCTGCATGCAGTGAAGAGGGCAGTTCCTCGTCTCATATTGCATATGGTGTCCTGGCCTGGGTCTTCAAAAAGATTTAATAGGTGTGAGATTTCTGAAGTTTTTGAAGTTTGTAATTAAACAAGCTCAGTATGGCTCACTTGTTTCGAATGTTCACTTGGCTTGGCATTCATAGACCTGCTAGCAAGCTTGCTGCCGCAGCTATCTCCTGGTTACTTCAATTTGCTTGGCTTAGTTTGTTAACTGTTTATAACAACCAACAGCAGTGTTTCGTTTCCATATATAAACCTTCAAATCTTACCACTCAAAATGATTATGAAGCTTTACATACAAAACACACACACACAATTCTCACAAAAGAATCATTGGGACAGAGTGTGTGGCACACACTCGCCCACACACACACATACCAGTGACATATACCCACTCTCTATCATTCAGTTGACAACCATAATAGTCAACATTTAGCTGTTAGCATTATTTCATGGCATATGATTGTCGCCTCTAGAATCTCTTTGTGTTTGTGTGTGGGTAGTAGTGTTGGTGTAACACATCCCAGGACAACGATCTACTCAACATTGCATACTCGGCAAGAAATCCAACAAAAGCGAGTAAAGCATCTCGGAAGTAAATACTTGTGGGCAACGCAAAGGATGACTAGTGGCTTTCAACACAAAAACACACACGCACCCACACATATACACACACACAAAACCAATCGCGATGCCACTATTCATTCACTCTTCACTAAGCAGCAACATAACATAACAACAGCAAATAGTGGCGGCAAACAACTGAAGACTAACTGTCGGACTGATTGTCCTCGACAGTACAGCTAGTTTGTGCGTACAGTCTATAACGTAAGGCATCAGGGGTTGTATTCTATACACATATTTTCAAGATCCAATTTGCTATGAAAATTTTAAACAAAACATTTTACATTAATAGGCCTTGAAAAATATTCGTTAAAATATCAATGCCTATAAAGATAGTATTTGAAATTTCCACGCCTATTTTGGCCTTTGAAAAAATATTCGTTGAAAAATGCAAGCCTAATGTAGCCCAAGGAAAAAAAATTCACGCCTACTATGACCTTTAAGAAAATATTCGTTAAAAAATCCATGCCTGTAAAATTTGAAAAAATATCCCACGCCTACGTTGACCTCTGTAAAAATTACTTACTAAGCTGGCTTGTGACAGAACTTTCGTTCCATAAGCCGAGCTTAGCTTTCCAGGCGCGTCGGTCATTTGCGCAGTTTTTCCAATTTGAAAGACCATTTTCGGCAATGTTGTCTTCGACTTGATCTTTCCATCGTATTCGTGACCTTCATCTTCTGCGTAAGCCATCGGCTGGTTCGCTTTTATATGTCTTCTACGCTGGGGCATCTTCATCCATTCTCACAACATGACCTAGCCAACGTAATCGCTGCAGCTCAATACGTCTAACAGTGTCGATGTCCGAAAGTAGGTATTCACCGTCAACGCAGATCGGCCAATAGATCTTTCAGAGAATTTTTCTCCCAAACACATCAATAGCTGCCTCATCTACTTGCGTAAGTACCCATGCTTCAGATCCATATAAAAGCAAGGGTAGTATCAGCATCTTGTAGAGTGAGTTTGGTCTAGCGGGAGGTGTCCTTGCTTGCTCGGACCATAGTAACATCGGTTGGCCATTACTATCCTTCTCCAAATTTCAAAACTGATGTCATTAGTTTTATTTATGGGCGGTACCAAGGTATAAAAAATCTTTGACTACCTCGAAGCTGTATTTCCCAAGTTAAACAGTTTGCTGTCTACTCTACGTCTACTGGACGTCTTGCGCGTTCATGCCATCAGTTTGGTCTTCTCGCAGTTTACTGCCAGACCCACTTTGGCAGACTCCTTCTCAATTTGTTCAAAGGTGGATGTTACCGCTCGCAATGTTCGACCCATTATATCGATGTCATCGGCGTAGGCGAGTGTTGTTTGGTGTACAGAGTGCCATTTCTGTTCACTTTTGCCTCTCATATGAACTTTTCCAGCAAGATGTTAAAAAGGTCACAAGACAAACTGTCACTTTGTCTGAATCCTCGTTCGGTATTAAAGGGCTCCGAGAGGTCCTTTTCGATTTTAACTGCTGATCTTGTGCCAGTTAAAGTTATCCTGCATAGCCGAATTAATTTTGCAGGAATGCCGAACGTAGACTGATGTTTCTTCATGGAGGCTGAATTTTCCGACTTTGGGGCCAAAGATATTTTCCCTTCCGATTTCCTAGAAGAAATTTTAATGCCATGCCCAGGGCAACGGTCATATGCTATTTCTAGGCGCTCGTAAAATATGTCTTTGGTCTGTACATCTTTATATGCGGTCGGAGCATGGACACAAATGAGACTGAGAGCAATTCACTGATCTACTGGAATGAATCTGGAGACGAGGTCTTTTATTCTCCTGTTAACCATAAATCCGCAGCTATAATACAGAGCGTAATCATCTGATTTACTTACACCAATCCCATTTCATCACATTTCCTGTAAGGCAATAATATCGGCTTTGTACTTCTTGAGTACATCCGCCAAAGCGAACACTGCGCCTGTGCTGTACACCGTGCGCACATTCCAAGTGCAGATTCGCAGATCGTAGTTCTTTATACGTTTGCGGGTGTCGTCAACAATAGGGGGGTTTGGTGTTATTTTTCTTTGCTTTTTCATAGTAAGAGGGGTTTCCCGAGTGTGGGCAAATAACCCGACGTCTCAACCCATTTTTTATAGTTCTTATGAGTGAACTCGCGGCACATATTATCTCAATATTTCAATTGATGAAAATAGCTACCCCAGGTGACACTGCGGGGAGGTCAGTGTCCACAATTGAGATGAAAGAAGGACAAAGATAAACCTGGACTTCGCCATGTTAAAGCCAATCACAGCCGTTGCTTGGTATCTATTATCCCAACGCCTTTTATTAGCCATTGAAAAAAAATATCCTTTAAATTATTAGCCCTTGAAAAAATATTTTTTAAAAAATCCACACCTATTGTGGCGTTTGAAACAATATTTTTTAAAAAATCCACACCTATTGTGGCGTTTGAAAAAATATTTTTTAAAAAATCCACACCTATTGTGGCGTTTGAAAAAATATTTTTTAAAAAATCCACAACTATTGTGGCGTTTGAAAAAATATTTTTTAAAAAATCCACACCTATTGTGGCGTTTGAAAAAATATTTTTTAAAAAATCCACACCTATTGTGGCGTTTGAAAAAATATTTTTTAAAAAATCCACGCCTATTGCGGTCTTTAAAAAAATAATCTATAAAAAAATCCACACCTATTGTGGCGTTTGAAAAAATATTTTTTAAAAAATCCACACCTATTGTGGCGTTTGAAAAAATATTTTTTAAAAAATCCACACCTATTGTGGCGTTTGAAAAAATATTTTTTAAAAAATCCACACCTATTGTGGCGTTTGAAAAAATATTTGTTAAAAAATCCACACCTATTGTGGCGTTTGAAAAAATATTTTTTAAAAAATCCACACCTATTGTGGCGTTTGAAAAAATATTTTTTAAAAAATCCACGCCTATTGCGGTCTTTAAAAAAATAATCTATAAAAAAATCCACACCTATTGTGGCGTTTGAAAAAATATTCTTTAAAAAATCTACGCCTATTGTGGTCTTTGAAAAAATATTCTTTAAAAAATCCACGCCTATTGTATGCCTTGAAAAAATATTTTTAAAAAAATCCACGCCTTTTATATGTCTTGAAAAAATATTCTTTAAAAAATCCACGCCTATTATATGCTTTGAAAAAATATTCTTTAAAAAATCCACGCCTATTACATGCCTTGAACAAAATATTTTCTTTAAAAAGTATTCTTTCAAGACTATACGAAAACTATACGGATGGGGCCGTTATATAGGAGCTATACTAAAACTGAACATACATGGTCCACGTTTCTGTCAAAATGTTGTTTACCCACAACGAACATATACTAAACATTTCAGATCGATTGCTTGATTAGAAATATGTTTGTCGCTCCCTCCCATACAAAGGGAACCACTGTGGCCTTTGAAAAAATATTCTTTAAAAAATCTGCGCTTATTGTGGCCTTTGAAAAAATATTATTTATAATAAATTCTTCCGGTAGGTATATGGATTGTCCTCTAAATTGTGTAGTTTTTTTAATTTTTTTATTGTTTTTTTACACAATTTTTACAAGTCCTTGAAAGGACCATCGACATGCCTAAACTTTGGGAGAACCTTTAAGTCAAACGCCTTTCTCTGCCATCGCTCCAGTTTTACATCTTTTTCTACACATTTACGATTTATTTTCGTTTGTGTTTAAACATCATTACAAAGCTCTTTTGAAACCATGTGTAAATAAAATGTTATAGTTGAAATATAAGCGACTCATTAATGTTTCACATTTTGCTACATTATGTATGTATGGGTATTATTTCATATAGCGTTATATTTAAACATCCTTTCGGACCATTTCTATGTTATTATGTTTTTGTGTGCTTTCGTTATAAGACACACTTTTGCTTGTCGCTTGCTTGTAAGCCGCTTAATCTGGAAGTACAGCAGAAAGGCTTGCTCTCCATTCAAAGGGCGAAAATACCACAAAAGAAAAAAATTTTCTTTAGAATTTTTCAAGTGGTGTCGGGTTGAGCATTTGTTTTTGAGTGTGTTTATTTCTTTTTTTATTTGGGTTTTGTCCGGAAGCTAGCTTGCTTACAAGTAACAAACAAATTGTATACTAAATGACTTCCGTTAATATTTTATTTTACCTTACAATGATGATGATGGTGATGCCTGTCGTGTTTGCTTCTTAAGGAAAAAATCTCCTTAGAAGGTCAACCCGGTGTAACTAAGGCAGCCGACAAAAGAATTGACAACACCAAGCCACAAGAAAAAAATCGAAGGAAAAAACATGCTTTTAAATACCTCTTGGCAAGCGATTTGCATACACACCCAACCGAATAACTGATTGGTTTACACAGATAAAAAACAAAAGTCATCATCAGCATCATTTATGTCAAAAAATCCCTAAGGATGTTTTGTTTTTTTTCTGTGGTGGGGTTAAAAAGGGTAATTGTTGGAGGCAGGGGGAAATTAGTATACGTTGAAGGAATTTGTGCATAATCGAGCCAATGTAAACAATACCCAAGGATTAGGCTTCTTAATTTTTATTCCTAAAGGGGTTTTGACATTGAAGTTTAGCCATTAAAAAATATTCTTTAAAAATCTATTGAATAAATATTCTTTAAAAGATCCACGCCTATAACAGGCCTTGAATAAATATTCTTTAAAAGATCCACGCCTATAACAGGCCTTGAATAAATATTCTTTAAAAGATCCACGCCTATAACAGGCCTTGAATAAATATTCTTTAAAAGATCCACGCCTATAACAGGCCTTGAATAAATATTCTTTAAAAGATCCACGCCTATAACAGGCATTGAATAAATATTCTTTAAAAAATCCACGCCTATAACAGGCATTGAATAAATATTCTTTAAAAAATCCACGCCTATAACAGGCATTGAATAAATATTCTTTAAAAAATCCACGTCTATAAAAGGCCTTGAAAAAATATTCTTTAAACAATCCAAGCCTATAGAAGGCCTTGACAAAATATTCTTTAAAAAATCCACGCTTATAGAAGGCCTTGAAAAAATATTCTTTAAACAATCCACGCCTATAGAAGGCCTTGACAAAATATTCTTTAAACAATCCACGCCTATAGAAGGCCTTGACAAAATATTCTTTAAAAAATCCACGCTTATAGAAGGCCTTGAAAAAATATTCTTTAAACAATCCACGCCTATACAAGGCCTTGACAAAATATTCTTTAAAAAAACCACGCTTATAGAAGGCCTTGAAAAAATATTCTTTAAACAATCCACGCCTATAGAAGGCCTTGACAAAATATTCGTTAAAAAATCCACGCTTATAGAAGGCCTTGAAAAAATATTCTTTAAACAATCCACGCCTATAGAAGGCCTTGACAAAATATTCTTTAAAAAATCCACGCTTATAGAAGGCCTTGAAAAAATATTCTTTAAACAATCCACGCCTGTAGAAGGCCTTGAAAAAATTTTTGTTAAAAAATCCACGCCTATAACAGGCCTTGAAAAAATATTCTTTAAAAAATCAACGCCTATAACGCCTTGAAAAAATATTCTTTAACAAATCCACGCCTATAAAAGGCCTTGAAAAAGTAGTCTTTAAAAAATCCACGCCTTGTTATAGTCCTTGAAAAAATATTCGTTAAAAAATCCACGGCCTCTATAGCCGCCTTTGGAAAAATATTCGTTAAAAAATCCACGGCCTCTATAGCCGCCTTTGGAAAAATATTCTTTAAAAAATCCACGCCTATAATAGGCCTTGAAAAAATATTCTTTAAAAAATCCACGCCTATAACAGGCCTTGAAAAAATATTCTTTAAAAAATCCACGCCTTTAACAGGCCTTGAAAAAATATTCTTTAAAAAATCCACGCCTATAACAGGCCTTGAAAAAATATTCTTTAAAAAATCCACGCCTATAACAGGCCTTGAAAAAATATTCTTTAAAAAATCCACGCCTATAACAGGCCTTGAATAAATATTCTTTAAAAAATCCACGCCTATAACAGGCCTTGAAAAAATATTCTTTAAAAAATCCACGCTTATAGAAGGCATTGAAAAAATATTCTTTAAAAAATCCACGCTTATAGAAGGCATTGAAAAAATATTCTTTAAAAAATCCACGCTTATAGAAGGCATTGAACAAATATTCTTTAAAAAATCCACGCCTATAAAAGGCCTTGAAAAAGTATTCTTTAAAAATCCTTTAAAAAATCCACGCCTATAACAGGCCTTGAAAAAATATTCTTTAAAAATCCACGCCTATAAAAGGCCTTGAAAAAGTATTCTTTAAAAATCCTTTAAAAAATCCACGCCTATAACAGGCCTTGAAAAAATATTCTTTAAAAAATCCACGCCTATAAAAGGCCTTGAAGAAGTATTCCTTAAAAATCCTTTAAAAAATCCACGCCTTTAACAGGCCTTGAAAAAATATTCTTTAAAAAATCCACGCCTATAACAGGCCTTGAAAAAATATTTTTTAAAAAATCCACGCTTATAGAAGGCATTGAAAAAATATTCTTTAAAAAATCCACGCTTATAGAAGGCATTGAAAAAATATTCTTTAAAAAATCCACGCTTATAGAAGGCATTGAAAAAATATCCTTTAAAAAATCCACGCTTATAGAAGGCATTGAAAAAATATTCTTTAAAAAATCCACGCCTATAACAGGCCTTGAAAAAATATTCTTTAAAAAATCCACGCCTATAACAGGCCTTGAAAA
The DNA here is from genome assembly GCF_032173495.1 of Musca vetustissima. NCBI lineage: Eukaryota > Metazoa > Arthropoda > Insecta > Diptera > Muscidae > Musca > Musca vetustissima. The sequence continues at coordinate 174,713 of NW_026878677.1, read as the reverse complement.
AATATTCTTAAAAAAATCCACGCTTATAGAAGGCCTTGAAAAAATATTTTTTAAAAAATCCACGCCTATATAAGGCCTTGATAAAATATTCTTTAAAATATCCACGCCTATAACATGCCTTGAATAAATATTCTTTAAAAAATCCACGCCTATAACAGGCCTTGAAAAAATATTCTTTAAAAAATCCACGCCTATAACAGGCCTTGAATAAATATTCTTTAAAAAATCCACGCCTATAACAGGCCTTGAAAAAATATTCTTTAAAAAATCCACGCCTATAACAGGCATTGAAAAATATCGTTTTAAAAATCCACGCCTATAACAGGCCTTGAAAAAATATTCTTTAAAAAATCCACGCCTATAACAGGCCTTGAATAAATATTCTTTAAAAAATCCACGCCTATAACAGGCCTTGAAAAAATATTCTTTAAAAAATCCACGCCTATAACAGGCATTGAAAAATATCGTTTTAAAAATCCACGCCTATAACAGGCCTTGAAAAAATATTCTTTAAAAAATCCACGCCTATAACAGGCCTTGAAAAAATATTCTTTAAAAAATCCACGCCTATAACAGGCCTTGAAAAAATATTCTTTAAAAAATCCACGCCTATAACAGGCCTTGAAAAAATATTCTTTAAAAAATCCACGCCTATAACAGGCCTTGAATAAATATTCTTTAAAAAATCCACGCCTTTAAAAGGCTTTAAAAAAGTATTCTTTAAAAAATCCACGCCTATAACAGGCATTGAAAAAATATTCTTTAAAAAATCCACGCCTATAACAGGCCTTGAATAAATATTCTTTAAAAAATCCACGCCTTTAAAAGGCTTTAAAAAATTATTCTTTAAAAAATCCACGCCTATAACAGGCATTGAAAAATATCGTTTTAAAAATCCACGCCTATAACAGGCCTTGAAAAAATATTCTTAAAAAAATCCACGCCTATAACAGGCCTTGAATAAATATTCTTTAAAAGATCCACGCCTATAACAGGCCTTGAATAAATATTCTTTAAAAGATCCACGCCTATAACAGGCATTGAATAAATATTCTTTAAAAGATCCACGCCTATAACAGGCCTTGAATAAATATTCTTTAAAAAATCCACGCCTATAACAGGCATTGAATAAATATTCTTTAAAAAATCCACGCCTATAACAGGCCTTGAAAAACTATTCTTAAAAAAACTCAATAACTTTATTACTTTAATTCCATTTACCAATTTTATATAATTAAAAAATTGCCCAGGAGCCTATATGGATTGACCTTCTTCATTAACATTTAAATTGACATTTGGCATTTTCATATTTTTGCGATAATATTCCATCACATTAAAATTTATTATCAGATCATAATGATATAACATTTTCCCCGGTCTCAAACTCATTATGCGGTGCAAAATAAATATATTAAATACTTTGCAAAAATACCAAACCAATTAAATTGCGTTTTACAGGAAGACAGAAAAAATTAAATATCCACTTCTGTCGGTATTTTAAAGAGTAAATCAAATATTGAAAAAATAAATATTTTTATTGGATGACTATGCCGCCATTCAAACAAAATGAGATGACTTTGTAAACATTTCCAATTTTTTGTTGTTTTGTATTTTGACTCTATTCATCATCGCCAGCTTCATCATCCCCATCACAACGCCGATGCCGGCATTATTTTCTGTGTAAATTAAGCCTGTTTATGGACATCATTTGACCCATTATCGCAAATTATCTATGTATGTAGACGACGTCGAAAACAACAAAAATGCATGCCAATATACAACCTATTCATGGTGGCGACAGCCGCATCACACAAGTCCATTTTTTTCCAGGTCCAATAAATTGCATCACAAATGACGACAATAAATATTGAATGTTCTCCATCGGGGAACCAGCAAATAAATTCATTTTTAATTTTTGAGTCATTCAGTGCAATTAGAAACGGTTTTTGTTTCGGATGATCATCATAACGGGGGTTCGTTCTATTGTGAGAGTGAGCTTGCATAAATAGGGGACGGGTATTAACTTTCGACACAGTGACATGGAAATGAAGCCGAAAAAAGAAAACTGCTTCATTATACCCTTCACCACACTGTGGTACAGGGTATTATGTCTTTGTGCATATGTTTGTAACAGGCAAAAGGAATCGAGATAGACCCATGGTTCCTTTTGAGAATATGCATAGAATCACTTTCTGAGTCGATTTATGTGTGTCCGTCTGTCCATCCGTCCGTCTGTTGACGTTAAATTGTAAACAACGTGCAGGTCGCATTTTTTATTCAAATTGGATGAAATTTGGCACAGCTCGTCTATTTGGCCCAAGGACAAACCCTATTGAAATTTGGGAAAAATCGGTTCAGATTTAGATATAGCTCCCATATATATTTTCATCCGATTTAATGTAAATGGTGCTCCAAATATGCCGAATCTATGCTGAAAAAGGTAAATTGTCCCGAAATCGTAGACCTAAATAATATACAATTTTATTGACAAATATTCGAGGAATTGTATCTATAGAAGGAGGATATGATTTATAAAAAATCCTCATTCGATTTGACCGAAGAAATGTTATCTCAAAAATAATTTGCAATACCCTCAATCGAAGATATAAACTGTTTCTTCAAGAACCAACAAAAAAATCCATAACGCCATGATTAAAAAATGTTGCCTTTAGTGAATTTGTTCTTTTGGGATATTAATATTCTCGACAAGGGTTTTTGTTCCCAAAAGAAATGTCCTATCTTATATACCATTATATATATTTCCTCGAGTGTACATATTTTATTGATTTTTTCAACTTTCCTTCACATTCGCTATGGCCAGGCCGTAAGTGGCCACCGGCCAGTTGAAAGTACTTTACTAGTACCAATTTTTGTACGCCCCGTATAACAATGTTGTGGATCTAAGTTTTCCAGTCTTCAAGGTTGTCTAACAATTCCAAATATTGGCATTAAACTAAGGTGACCATACGTTTTATTTTTTAGAGGACAATCATCAATTTTAACTGGCTGTGATCAATAAAATGTCCTCTATCTGCTATTTTCAAGGATTTATAATGTAAACAGAATGTATTTTTCTGTAAAGTCCTATACGACTCAAAATAAACTCGAAATAGTTGATAATGAAAGATTCGATTTGAATGGTAACCTGTGTCTTCGGCAAAACACACATGGGTTCGTATCAGTGTATTTTTGACCAACCAAAAAGTTCGGTTATTTTCGTCGCCATATAACGTTATTGAAGCGTTAAATTATGTCGAGGTGGATCGACAGTCTTTGTAAAGTTTCGATTTGACTATATGATAAATCCCTGTATTAGACTTTGATGACTTTATACCAAGACAACGCTACTTAAATAACAAGTATTATCTTCCTTCGTTAGTACGGGTGGATAGTATTGGCACCAGCTGGTCTCCCGTTGGAACAACCGTCACGTTGGTTGGTTTGCAGTATCGATTTGGACGAAATTGGCATAGCGCACTGAATTGAGTCTAGAATGATGTGTTCTAAGTTTCGTGGAAATCAGTTCAGATTTAGATATAGCTCCCATATATATTTTCGTCCGATTTTAGGTGTCTGATTAAGATTAAATTTTGAAGAGTGCGGTATACCGAATATTGTATATTAAGTTTGCTGTAAATCGGTTTAAATAAGTTTGTCCCATTGTACATAAACTACTCTAAATCTGCATAGGTTTCAGAATATATGTTATGCCGGTCAACTCCGATCATTTCTCCGATTTTATCGAAATTTTCATAATAGATTTCTTTTTCCCCAATCTAATATTATGGTAGGTTTCGACCGCATTTTCCTCCTTTATTCCTGGGTAAAATACACTTTTGTGAAAACTTGTATATAGGCTTTTATATGGCCCCTACATAAAGCCCCGCCTTATTTTCGATATTATTTTCGATATTATGGTTTAATTTTCTAAGAGACAAAAATTTTAAATTTTTTATAGAGTATGATCAACATAATGCAATAACATTATTCCTATATAAAACTCCAGACAGATTTACGGAATTTTTAATGCCCAAACGTGGTAAAGGATATTGTTCGACCCGACCGAACTTGGCCTTATGGCCTTATTCAAAACTAGTAATTTTGGACATGTGACATGGTTCATATTCCGAATTTTACCTAAAATGAGCAAAAATTAGAAAATGATACAAGTACTTGGAACCACTGTTTCAGCGGTTGCGGTACAAAAGAGTCGACGGTACGATGAGTCGATGAAAGAAAAAAAAAAAAACTGAAAACAACCAACAAACAGTGCTAAGCTAATTTTTCCACATGTTTTTTGTTTTTGTTTCATCCAAAGTAAAATCGGCAAGAACAAAAACAAAAACACATATAATGAGCATCAGACAAGTTTTAGCTGAGCAAAAAAGCTCATGTACTACAATTATTGGAAATATTCTAAACATGATCCCCATAGCACTGACTATGCGATACAGCTTCAGTCAAGCATACAGCAAAATAAATAAGCAGCTAGTTTATCCAGTTCTTTGCTGTTTTTTTGGAGATAGCGCCAGTATGCCAGTATTCAATTGTTATAAATTATCTGTGAATTGAAATTTGAACATGTTCTGGTACCCCGCACCCCTCCCTCACACAATCATTCACAGTAATAAAGCCATCAGCGGCAATGCGCTATCAAATGAAATATAAATACCAAAACAGCAGCAACAACAACGAAAATATAACAATAAAAACCCATTACTACTTGCTTAATAAAATTGAAATTTGTACTTTTTTTGTTGAAGTGAGTTTCTGTTCAGCGATATCTGACTTTATACTGCAGTCATTAATTATAACATATTAATGTTTAATTATTTTCAAATTAAACAAAGCGATTTTTTTCTGCTACTGCTGCTGCACTTGCATTGACCGAATGCTTTTTAACAAAATAAAGTGTTTGGCGGATTGGTTGCCTGACTGGCTAGCTGGTCGGTCGATCGGTTGATTTGTTTGTTGTACGATGCAATGACCACATTGTCTGACAGTCATTAAGCCAACCTATCGGAATAATTTGTTTATCATTGCATTTGTGTGCCTGTGAAATCGTATAAAATTATTAATATTAATAGGTATTTTGATATGTAACACTTTTATGTTCTGAGTATCGGTTATGGTGTGTGAATATATATTTATTTAATGGTAATGAATAATAAAGTCGATCGATGTAAGTAGATGAATTGCATTTAAATTTGCGGAGTTCAAAGAACATGATTTAAAAATTACTATAAAGATATGATGTGTGCGAAAAATATAATTTGAGGGTGTCGTTATATGAAGGCTATCCTAAAAATTGGACCAATATTGCTAATTTTTGGTTGGAGGATTTGGTATCCAATTAGAACTCAACACACAAATAACAGGCAATTCGATCGAGAAACTTGTTAAAAATCTTCAAGATCCGTATATTTGAGGGAACCGTTATATGGGATCTACCCCAAAATGTAAACCGATGGAACCCATCTTCGAACTTGACCTGCCAGTAAGGAAAGTAGTAAAGTCGGACGGGCCGACTATATGATACCCTTCACCACTATGGGTGTATTTAAAAGATGCATCCTAAAAAAATATGTTGTAAAATATGTTATTTTATTTAAATGTGAACCGACTTAGATCAATCCATAAACATGTCAATATGTAAATTGATTTAAAGCAAATATCAATCGGACACCCTTTGAATATTTGGAGCCCAATTAACACGAAGTCGGTCGAAAATATATATGGCCTATATCTGTACTTCTACACGCGATTACGTTAATCTATTCTGAAAAAAAAACAATAAGAGTTTGGTGCACCATTTACTTCAAATCGGATTAAAATAGATATGGAAGCTATATCCAAATATGAACCGATTTCAACGAAACTTGTCTCATGTTAGGTTAGAAATATTTTAGCATGGACATATTTTGGGTCCTACATAAAAACGGACGAAACTATATGGGGGCTATATCTAAATCTTGAAGGATACCAAGAAAATCCTGAATTACGTTGTGCAAAATGTTGTGTCAATCGACCTAACATTGAGTCCTAGGTGCACCATTTATTTAAAATCCGATTTGATTTCAGCAAAACTTGACACATGTTATGTTGTTCAAACTTTAGTACGTTATGCAAAATTGTGTGGCCTCACTTTGGGTCTAAAATCGGACAATTTTCGTGAAATTTTACACATATCATTCTAGACTTAATTCAGTACGCTATGTCCAATTTCGTGCGAAATTATAAATTAAAATTAAATCGGGCGAAAATATATGGGAGCTATATCTATATCTGAACCGATTCTCACGAAACTTAACACACATCATTCTAGACTTAATTCAGTACGCTATATCCAATTTCGTCCAAATCGAAAGATATATAGGGACTTTGGTGCACCATTTACCCAAAATCGGACGAAACTATATATGGGAGCTATATCGAAATCTGAACCGACTTTTACGACACCTAGCACACATCATTCTATACTCAAGTCAGTACGCTATACCATCGAAAATATATATGGGATTTATTTCTAAATCTGAACCGATTTTCAAATAAATTTACACACTTCGTTCGAGTTCAAATTCAGTAGGCTATGCCAAATTTCGTGCAAATCGGAAAATATATAGGGACTTTGGTACACCATTTACATTTAATCGGTCGAACACATTATAGACTTAAGTCAGTACGCTATGTTAAATTTCGAGGAAATCGAAAGATATATAGGGACGTTGGTGAACCATTTCCATTAAATCGGTGGAACATATATATGGGAGCTATATCTAAATCTGTACCGATTATCACAAAACATAATATATATCATACTAGACTCAATTCAGTACGGTATGCCAAATGTTGTGCAAAGCAAAGGATATACAGGGACTTTGGTACACAATTTAAATTAAATCGGATGAATATATATATATATATATATATATATATATACGCTATGTCAAATTTCTTGCAAATCGGAAAATATATAGGGACTTTGGTACACAATTTACATAAAATCGGACGAAAATATGTATGGGAGCTATATCTAAATCTGATCCGATTTTTCCCAATTTCTATAGGGTTCGTCCTTGGGCCAAATAAGTGACTTCTGTCAAATTTCATCCAATTCGAATCCCAAAAGCGACCTGTACTTTGTTTACAATTTAACATGGACAGACGGACGGACGGACATGCATAAACCGACTTAATACAAGTCTACTTTTTAGAATATCCCCCATATGACGGTACCTCCCATTATTCCGTATTTTGGGGAGGTTGCCAATTTGGTTCTCAATTGGTGTCTAATCTTTTTACCAAAAATCTTCTCGTCATTTAGAAAGCCCCTAACGATTACCTCATGATGGATGGTATACAGTCCGGCTAATCTTATCAATCTGTTTTGTATACCATCATGTTGTATGAATGCTGAGATTTGATATTTTAGACAAATTTTTTTAGTTCAAGATGTTGAACCTATTAATAAAGATTTTTAGTGTCATGTCTATGGAGTTCTTACCAGTAATTGTAATGCGATTCTGTACTTTCAATTCGAAAATAAGGCTTTTGAGTCACTGATAATTCAAGTGACTGCACTCATACGTTTAGGATCATTTGATTTCTAGTTTTTGCTTATACTACGTTCATGAGCTATACTTTCCATTAATTATATAGGGTACCAAAAATAAATCAATTGAATCAGTTATACAAAAGAAATATATTCCACACCTTTAAAATATTGGCATAGGGCACAAAATAACATTCATTCCTGATGACACAAGTGCATTTAATTCCCAATGACATTTTCTATATATTCTATAATTAAATGATTAAATGATTTATATGTAATTACTAGTAATAATTTTTACACGTCTCCCTCTATAGCAGACGACTATAAAATCACATTTCATTGCAATCATTCATAGCTATCTCGTGTTGTCATTCAATTCACACACAACTATTCACAAAGAATATTTATTTCAATTATTTATGGTATTCTAATATCTAATAAATTATTTTGCAAAAAAAGAAAAAAAAAACGCAACAACTACAACAACATATTCAAATCACTGCAAACTTGAACTTAAACAGAAAAGCGAAATTAATAGACAATGCTATAATTATTATCAGCAACACGATGATGATGATCATCATCACCATTTGCCACCATCATATCACGGCTATATGGAAATGAAATAAATGTTACTTGTGCTACAAAAATCAATAAAAAACTTAAAAATAGAGAAAAAAATTATAGCCATGCCACGAACTACATAAAATGTAATAAAATTATATGAAGTGAGGCTAGCTGGTGGCTGCCTAGCTCTCACTCGCTCTCCGGAACAGTAATGCGAATGAGGTGGTGGCAATGGTTGCTGAGAATGACAAACTGACGCCCAACTGACTGACTGGGCGAGTGAGTGACGGGTTAGCGTTTTGATTCGATGAATCGTTTGGTTGGTTAAGTGGTGGCTAGGTGGTGATGGTGTGGTGTTGGTTCGGTTCCTTAATAGCTGTAACGCTGATTTATGGCCCCTCTGAGTAATTGAGACTGCAGTAAATACCAAAGGAATTTGCAAAAAAGCAAAACGTTTTTAAACATTTTAAATCACCTGTTTTTTTTTATTACTTTTGCCGCGGACGTTGTTGCTGTTACTGTTTTGCTTGTGTGTTTGCTTTTTTTCAGGGTGTTATTTTTCCCGTAAAGAAACACTTTGCGTACGCCAATGTGGCGAGCAGTTAAGCAATTAAAAACGAAATATTTCCGAGCTAAAAAAAGATGAGGTCATTTAATTGCATTGCCGCTATTATAAGTGGTGGATGACGGCGGCAGCGGCAATGAACGGGTTAAATAATTAGTAAAGGTTATATTTGGAAATAAAAATGAATTTTGGAGACTTTGTTGCTGTTGTATATAAATACTTTAGGGGAGCAAGATAAAAATATGGACGTAAAAAAAAGATTTCAAAATATTACCACAATTTGTTAAATAAATTTGGCCGATTTTGGGCATGTGCATCCAGCAGGTTATTTGTATGAAGGCTCCTATCTATATTTCTGATTTCATCTCAGTATGGTGATATTGAAGAAAAGATCGTGTCGATTATTTTAAACAAATTTTGAAACACGTAAAGACGTCTTTGGCCGGTTCCTCCACCATGTTGGGTGCTATCAAAATGTCCTAAAAAGGTGGGAACTTTATATGCAGGCTATGCTCGGATAAAACTAAATATGAAAAGACTGATTAAATTAAATTAAGACGTGAGAAACTTATGATTACTTAATAGGGATGCTATCGAGGATTTTTTGGGTGTTACACAAAAACGGGGATCAATATTGATCATTTTGGGTAGTAAAATCATTATACCCTCCACCACACTGTGGTACAGGGTATTATGTCTTTGTGCATATGTTTGTAACACGCAAAAGGAAACGAGTTACCCACATGGTTCCTTTTGAGAACATGCATCTAATCACTTTCTGAGTCTGTCCATGTTAAATTGTAAATAAAATATGGCCGACATGCACAAAACATAATGAAGTTAGTATAACCTTAATCGTTGAAATCGGTTCGGATTTGGATATAGCTTCGATATATACTTTCGCCCGATTTCATGTAAATGGTACACCAAACTCCTAATGTTAACATATTGCTTTAAGAGATTTGAGATTTGCTTTAAATTGATTTACATAATTTTGTAACACATGTTACAGAATGACATGTCTGTGGTTGATTTATATATCAATAATTTTTAGTACAAAGATGCACTTTACAATGAGAACCCAAAATACTATATTACAGCCAATTCGGTTGAAAAAACATGTACAATATCCCCAAAATACCGAATATTTGGGGGTATCTTTATATGGGACTAACCTGAAACTGGGGTTACTATTAATATTTTTTGTACGGACATGTGCTATGTAAATACGAAATTACAGCCAATTCGGTTCAAAATCGTGCCCAAAATCCCCTAAATGCGAAATAATGGGGTGGGACCGTTGTGTGGGGGCTATCTGTATGGTGGGGGCGATCTCTATCGTGATTTCAACAGACGAACAGATTAACAGACGGTCAGACAGAGGAACACGCAAAATTGACATTTATTTTGATCAAGAATATATATACTCTATGGGGTCACCGGTCAATATTTCATGGTGTTGCAAACGGAATGACATGTTTAATATACACTCCACGTTATGGTGAAGGGTATAAAAATTAAGCGAGGTCATAGGATGGTGGCTAAAAAAATTAAGATATATTAATTTATATTTTAATACCTTGGAATCCGACATAGTTAATTATTGTGGCTCTAAAAATCTTCAAAATACAATATTGAAAATTGTTCTCCATCTAAGAATTCGAAATGTCACTTCAATGAGAAAAAGCGACTAAAAAATTTAGACTCCGATAATATCGATACTATGTGAAACCATCAAAATATGTTTATTAGTTTCTGCACATATTACAGACCTTCAGTGGGAAAATAGGACTTGAAATTTTAAAATACCGAAAATAAGGCGGAACTCTTATCCATTTAACAATACCATATATAATAGGACTTGTACCAAGGTATATGCAAAATTTAAAGCTCGATCTAAAATATTGCGTCCCCTATAATAATGGACGAAAAATATAAATCGAAAAAGATTTCAATTATGACTAAGAATTATGGAGTCTCTCGAGGTTTTCCCAACGGAATGACACTTCACTTCACGGAGGGCCTTCAAAAAATATTATAATCGATTCTTCTAAGGCGAGTTATTGGTCAAACGAATAAGGTAAGACGAATAATTGTGAAGCATGGCAATTTGACCTCTTACACATAAGTTCCAACCAGCGCTATTTTGACATTCCACAAGATGTAATTGAGGGTCATCAACTGTACATCCATTATTTTCGCACATCAGGACAAAAATTGCGTAAGAAGAATTTTCTTTGCAGAAGGAAAAGAAACCAGTGTTACACTGGGAAATATTCTAAATATTACTATTAAGGCAGAAATATATATGTAGTAGCCCTCGTATCCTAGTCTAATGTTAATTTCTTTTATTTTATTTTTCGATAAATATTCAACTATTATTTTAGTAATTAAAAATATTTTAAACAAATCATTCTCACTTCAAACATTTTCCATTTCAAACAAAAATCACCCTACAGCATTTTCATATATTTCTCTATTAAAATTGTATGTACACACACACAGACATATATGCGTGAATTCAAATCAATATTTTTAATAGCTAGAAAATAATTCCAAATGGAAATAACACAAACATTTCCCCTTTCGCCCCACCCACATAAAACCGTTGTTTGATATTTATTCACAATTTTCCAATTGTGGCCTTAAGCCTTGGTGCTGGACTAACTAAGTCACAGATCTTTTGCATTGCCGCTACGTATCCAATGGTTGTTCCAAAGCAATGTTGCCACAACAAAGCACAGCATGACATAAACAACAACAGCAGCAGTAGCAACAACAACAAGAACAAGAGAAACCACAGTATTTATCGTTAAACAAACTAAAACTAAAGCAAATGTTAGATTTCAATATAATATCGTCGAACAACTCGACTCTGGTGGCTGTAGTATTAGATGACGATACAATAACAGCAGCAACAACAATATCCTCCATTCAATACGCCCCAATACTTAACAATATGTTGACATTAGCACAAAATAACAGAGAAGAGGTGGACGAACGAACCAACATACACATTCATTCGCATACCGCACATATGTGCTCAGGAGAGTAAGTAAATATGGTTACTTGTTTGGGTATATATAAATATGTGTGCTGGTGTTTATATAAGGTTTGAGGTTAAAACTAAAATCATGTTAGGTATATTGCAAGGGTATGTGTGTGTGTGAATAGATGGCTTATAAAAGGAAATCCATAATATGTTGTATATTATGTAGGTTAGTTCGTGTGGTCGGATACTAACTATACTTTATACTATTATGATTAGAAAAATATAGAAAAGATGTGAAATATTTTGATTACATATGAGAAATTGAGAGTAAACCGTATTTGTTTGTACTGATATATCTTTATAATTTAATATGTGAAAAGGGTTTAATAGAGTAAGGGTACTTTCCAGCACCCTACACCATATATAAAAGCAGTAGGGAAAGTTCAAAAGTCGGACGAGGCCGACTATATGATACCCTTCTCCACTTTGTGTACATACATATGTACAATATTCTGTAGATAGAAAAGTTATAGCATCTTTGGAGGACCATTGAAATGGAATCGGAATATGTAATCCACATAGATATTTGAACCAATTTACACATACCATTCGGAAATCTATGAAAAATTGCATGCTAAACGGGCAGACTTGGATTCTTTGGGATACCATTTTTATGAAATGGAAAAATTTATATATGGTAGTAGTAATTTCAGTACGCTGTACACAATTTTGTCTCAATCGGACTAACATAGGTTGTTTGTTACTCCATTTACAATAAAATCGGACGAAACAATATGTGGGAGCTACATCTAAATCTGAACCGATTCCAACAAAACATCTTGTACATCAATTAGAAGCTATTTCAGTATTCTGTGCAAAATTTTGTTTTAATCTGACACATATTGTCAGTTTCGTGCACCATTTACATAAAATCGGACGAAACTATAAATGGGAGCTATATCTAAATCTGAACCCAATTTCAACAAAATAACCGCATACATCAACTTGAACGCAATTAAGTACGTCGTGCAAAATTTTGTGACAATCAGACAAATATTGGGAGTTTGTTGCACCATTTACATAAAATCGGAAGAAAACATATATATGGGAGCTATATCTAAATCTGAAGTGATTTTCACAAAACAGCGCATACATTAATCTAGACCAAATTCAGTACGCTGTGCTTTTGTCTCAATCGGACAAATATTGAGAGTTTTGTACACCATTTACATAAAATCGGACGAAAATATATATATATATATATATATATATGTAAATCTAAGCCGATTTTCTCTAATTTCAATAGGGTTCGTTATTGGGCCAATTAACCGACCTTTGCCAGAATTCATTTAATTCGTATGATAAATGCGACCTGTACTGTCCTCAGCAGGTGCTGATGCATTACCAGCCAAACTATTCAAGACCGGTGGTCGATTGCTGGACAGGAGCATGCAACAGCTTATTAGTACAATTTGGCTAAATGAATGTATGCACAATGATTGGAACCTAAGCATCCTGTGTCCCGTGCACACAAGAGGAGACAAGACGATATGTGCCTACTATAGAGGAATCGTATTTGAAGTGCTATCCAGCGTGCTGTGTGACGATTGTAGCCAATGACATTATAGGACCATACCAATGAGGCTTCAGACCTGGCAAATCTACCATTGCGCCAGATTCTGGAGAAAATCCACTAAAAACATAACGACACATTTCACCTATTCGTCGACCGTTCAGAGGTGTTTAAAGCCATGTCTGCATTCGGCATTCCTGTAAAATTAATACGGCTATGCAGGATAACTTTGAATGGCACAAGATCGGCAATTAGAGTCGGAAAGGACCTATCGGAGCCTTCAATGCCGAACGAAGATTCAGACAAGGTGACAGTTTGTCGTGTGATCTTTTTAACATCCTGCTGAAAAAGGTCATACGAAACGCAAAGGTGAACAGAAATGAAACTCCGTACACCAAACAACACATGTTACTCGCCTAAGACGATGACATCGATATAATGGGTTGAACATTGCGAGCGGTAACAGCCACCTTTGAAGGAATTGCGAAGGTGTCTGCTAAAGTGGGACTGGCAGTAAATGGCGAGAAGACGGAACTGATGGTATCAACGCGCAACACGTTGAAAACTACAGCTTCGAGGTAGTGAACGGTTTTATATACCTCGGTACCGCCCTAAATAAAACGAACGACATCAGTTTTGAAATTCGGAGAAGGATAGTGTTGGCCAACAGATGCTACTATGGTCTGAGTAAGCAACTCAAAAGCAAGCCCACCTCTCACCAGAGCAACCTCACACTCTACATGACGCGGATATTACCCGTGCTGTTGTATGGATCTGAAGCATGGGTACTTGAGCAAGCAGATTAGGCAGACCCAACATCTCGGAAAATGGTCTTGCAAATTGGATGAGATGCGAAGTAAGTAAGTAAGTACGGACGGACTCGACTCAGAAAGTGATTCTATGCGTATATCTCGATTTATTTTGCCTGTTTACAAACATATGCACAAATACATAATACCCTGTACTACTGAGTGGTGAAGGGTATAACAAGTGGCTAAGTTTGCGAAATGTTCCGACCATATTTCGGTCGGGATCTTTATATGGTCTTTGCCTTTGTACGGTGGCTGTTATTAAAAAGTTGCCCATAAATATTCTGGGAATAAGTTTTTATTCTTAACTAGGAATTCTGAAATCCATCGGACCTATATTAAACATTTTCAGCATATATGTATGACGACGCCAAAAAGTTTGAATATCAAACTTTTGCCACTTCAATAGGAAAATGTGGCAAACATTTTCAGAATACCGAAAATAAAGCGACATCTATTTGAAAGCATAGACCTGGATATCCTGCAAATACGTTCGTCGTCCTCAAAGAACTCAAAAAACCGAAATTTAATGATAGGGGATCAATGAAATAAAAATTCGAGGTTATCATTGTATTAAAGTTTAACCATCGGGCGTTGAGAGGACTGGGAAATCGAAATTATTAATTACTTTGGTTGGAAAATATCCATATTTTCAATATCTCTTAATGTGGGTTATGTCAAAACATGGACCTATAATAGACAATTTCTGCAACGACTATAACGTCTTAGTCTGGAGCTTATATTACAACGTGGAGATTTTCCATTACCCGCCGCCGTTCGAAGGTCACCCCTTACAGTGGTTACATATTCATTCACAAGAACATTTCCCCGAAGATCTTTGAAATATCCTGATTATCCTTAAAAATTTGTCAATATTATAAAAAGCCATGTTTGAACTGTATTATCCTCATGCTGTAAAACTCCCCAAATTATCTATGCTTAGGAACATCTACTAATTAGTTTCATTGTCAAGCTTATCGAATAAACAACAATAGTTTGAATAAATATATTTCAACAATAACAACAAACAATTCATTAGAATATAAATTGAATGTCAATGTTGTTTGTTGTTGTTATTGTTGCCTATACGAAGCAATTAGCTAATAATGTTTACTTATTTCTTCTTAGATAGTTTCTATAATTTATTGTATTGTACACATACATACATACGATTTATAAATATATGGAATGTTGATTTGAATATATTTCTTGGAAGCCCCCCAGCCATTGTTTTTCGTCTGTGTATCTTCGTTTAAATCTTTACTACTACCACTGCTTCCGAATGATTCCTTTAAGTAGAGATACAATTTATTGGTTTGCTTTTGTATCCTTTGGATTTAAATCAAAGCAATGTATATGAAATAGTAATATTAACCAGTGAGCGGAGCAGTATAGTCGGACGGGGCCGACCATACGATACCCTACACAACTACCACGAACTCTAACTTTCTGAGGATGTTTATTCCGAGTCTGAGTAATATTTCGTGATATTTGCCCCCTCTTGTCCGATTAGAGGTTAACAACACCTCCTCCTTACTTTTTTCGAATATTCAGTACAGTCCTTCTAATTACTTGTCCAGATTACCTTCACGGTGGGTTGTGTTATGATTTTCGGATTATACTCTAAAAACACACAAAAAATTATGTTCTCCGTCCATTTCATCCCAAAATTTTAATCTGATCATCACCGAAAATTATAGGCGTTGTTCTTGACCATAACTGGAACTTCATGAACAATTTCAAAGCCATCAGCGCGATATTTCTCCCTCTAATGTGGTAATGGGTTACTAAATAATATCTGAATACGTAAGCACCTGTAAATATTTGACTGTAACTCCCACATCTGAGTAGATACATCACTATATTTGGTATCAATTTAAAGGCCAACCACTCCTCTTGGATATGCTACCAACTCCTGGGATCTACATCCTCTAGGAGTAAATATATATTCCATAGAATACAAATTTTGTAATTTTTCACACAAAAGTCAGGGTCCATTTGACCCGCTAAATATTGACCCATCTTTATCAAAACATGCATGCTTATTCTCTGGCCCGATCCCCTTCTCCATGCAAAAATTCGCGGTGTTTGGGCCATAATTGCGGCCTCTGGAGCGAAAAAACCGACAAAAATTTAGTATTTGGTCCATTTCAAAATATTATCTTTTCCAAAAACAATAGGGGTCTTCATTGGCCAATACCCATCCTACATGCAAAATTTCGTGAAGATTGGTCCATAACTTTGTATCGTGTTTACAAATTATAATGGACAGACGGACGGACGGACGGACGGACGGACGGACACACATGTCTAGATCGACTCAGCTAGTCGAGATATGACGATCGGTATACTTAAAGGTGGGTCTAGGACCAATATTTCGCGGCGTTACAAACATTTGGGGCTGCACAAAGCTATAATACCCTGACAACATAGTTGTGTAGGGTATAAAAATATTTTAATTACTTAAATGATTTAAGACGGAAAATAATTTATTAGTAAATACTTTAGAAAAATTATTTTGTATTTGCTTTGATGTTGAGAGGTCTTTTTGAAAAAGGGTATGTGAAATTTTGATAAGTTGCGGTTGCTGCCTTTGAGTAAACAAAGAAGCCTGCTCACAAAGTGAGATCAAATAAAATGCTTTGCCTTTAGTTTAATACCATTAGGGAAATAACTTTCGGTGTTTAAAGGGGTAGGGGGAAATTGGCTCTAGGAAATAAATTGTGTTTTTATGCCCTTTACTTAAAGTCGATTTTATATTAAAATTGCCATTCTGTACTATGTACGGAATGTACTATTATTTTAGGTAGATTATCATTTAAACTTGATTTTTTATATACATTTCTTTAAAAAACCCTTTTCGGGTTTTACTCACGTTTCCCATCAACCTTGAAAAAACACATTCTGTGTTTTTTCAAGGTTGTTGAAGCTATACAAAAGATTATCATTTAAACTTGATTTTTTATATACATTTCTTTAAAAAACCCTTTTCGGGTTTTAGTCACGTTTCCCATCAATATCACTGCTATTTGGTATTCTGTGTTTTTTCAAGGTTGTTGAAGCTATACAAAAAAGGCCCAATAGTTTCATACAAAGGGCGTGCCCTATTTTCGATATTTTGAAGGTTTTAGCCGCATATTCCAACCAAAGTTACTGTAAAAAGAAGTTGGATATAGATTAATATCTTTTTATATCCCCATATAAAGATCCCGCATTAGTTTCGGTGTTTTGAAGGGTAATATAAATGTCGCTATTTTAGTGAGTTTAGGCATGATTTCAACCAAATAGACTAAAAATTAGTATTTTGGATATATTTGTGTAGAAATTCCACTACCAAAACTTTTAAATATGGACTTAAGTGTTTGGGTAGGCACCTTATAACCATAGCCCCTAATATTCGGCAAAAACTTACCATAGTATAATAATGGATCGTAAACAAATATGTTACTGTTTTATACCCTATACAATTATATTGTCAGGGTATTATAGCTTTGTGCAGCCCCAAGAGTTTGTAACACCGCGAAATATTGATCCCAGACCTATCTTGAAGTATACCGATCGTAATATCTCGACTAGCTGATGTGTGTCCGTCCGTATGTCCATTATAATTTGTAAGCACGATACAGGCCACAGTTATGGACCAATCTTCACGAAATTTTGCATGTATGATGGGTTCCTGCCAATGAAGACCACTATTGTTGTTAGTAAATATCGGTTAATATTTAGGGGATGAATGGTCTTTTTTCTGGTCGCTCGAGAGACAGCAATTATGACCCGAACATCGCGAAATTTTACATGGAGAAATTTTACATGATAAAGATCCGTCATTATTTAGCAAGTCAAATGGACCTATAGTCGGCCAAGAGGGTGCAACGATTACGAAATATTGTCTAGGCTTGGAATAAAAATCCGCAGAAAGTTGTAGGGTATCGTGTTGTCAGTCCGTCCGACTATACTGCCCCACTCAATGGTTTAAAAATATTTTTTCAAACATCCACAAGAGGCGTGAATTAAAAAAAAAATTATAATAATAATATACCACCACATGTACAACATGAGATGGACATACAAAAAGCCAAGGACAACGGTATTATAGCCGTATAGAAACAAAAGATAAGGACAACGGGTATAATTTTCGGTGATGATCAGATAAAAAAAAGTGGGATGAAAGAGTAGAGTTCCGTGGTAGTTGTGTAGGATATTATATGATCGGCCCCATCCGACTATACTTTTTTCTGGTTGTAAAGGAATAGAACTAGGTCATTGGATTCCACATTTGACTTCCCAACCACAATAGTAGGTCCGATTTGAACCCAATGGTTTGCATTGTAACATATTCATCAAACTCATATTTAGTTCGAAGATGGTAAAAATCGGACCACTCCTTCAAGTACTTCCCCCACAAATTTGTCAAAATTGAGTTGAAACTGCATTTTATAATATCATGTGAACAGAGCATCAGATTCAAACCAAAATTTGCACGGTCCACTCCACACAAAGTAGTCAATTTTTATACCCCTCACCACACGGTGTACAGGGTATTATGTCTTTGTGCATATGTTTGTAACAGCAACAGGAATTTGAAAAAATGCATATAATCACTTTCCGAGTCGATATCCGATTTGGATGAAATTTGGTGCATGTCACTTATTTGGCCCAAGGACGAACCCTATTAAAATGCCACGGTTGCTCAAAGACGCCCACTTATATGTACAGATCTTATAAATATATTGCTCGATGATTGATATAAAATTTTTAATTTAGTTCAAATATCTACAACTTCACACAGTTAATTTCGTTAGATTCCGTTTCAATGGTCCTCGAAAGATGATATGTCTATTCTATCTAAAGGATGTTATACATAAGAGCATCTCTTGTATGTACCCAAAGTGGTGAAGGGTATCATATAGTCGGCCCCGTCCGACTTTTGAGCTTTCCTTACTGTTTTTTTTTTAACTATTTAACTATTTTTATGATATCAGGCCAATGGACTGTCCTTAGATGGGGTCTATAGGGCAATCTCTTCTGGTGTCTTCCCAAAGAGTGTTAACATTGTACTACGAATAATAAAACCTGTGTTTTATTCTGTAAATCTTCGCAAATAATAGGCTGAGGATATACATATATCTGTCGTGTACACCGACTGACCCTTTTAACTTTTTTTTAAAATTTGTTTTGAACTAATCGATACTTTCTTAAAAAAATGTCGGACTTTGCGGCTTCCAACGAGAAGAAACCTTTTTCTAGGGCCAGATGATCATGAAATACCGAATATATGCTGGTGGGGAAGCCCCAAAAATGCCTCCATCTCTTGTTGTGCACATGACGGCCGTACATCACTGACTGCATCAATGTTCTTACACAACGTCAGTTTTTTTACAATCATCACCACCTTCGTCGTTGAAAGGACATTGGCAATACACCAGCTTTCGCAATACTATAGGACGCAGCTTCACAGTCAAACATAATGGAAACGAGTTAATTCTATTTTCATTTACATTTTTTCAATATATTGAAAACAACACAACACATGGTCGTGCACCCAACTGCACTGATTACGTTTAGGCTAAAAGTTTCAAAATTTTCAAAGTCCGATGGCGCAATGCAACGCTAACTGATGCATCGTATATGATGCTTCCTATATTTCTACCTATTAAAATAGTAATCTGATGCGTGATCCGTTTATCTCCATATAGCCGTATTCCACCGTAGCATGGGGATATTCTGTATTCGAAATGGTTTATACCCTACAAAGTTTAGAATTCTAAGACGATTTAGTCGATCTAGCCGTCTGTTGTAATCATTTTTGCTTCGGAGGATATCGAGGTAAAAAAAACTTAAACGCCAGGTTCGGCCCCTATATATGCCTAGCCATAATATAATGTTAACTACAGATTTTCGTAGGTAAAGTTTCACGTGGGTTTCGTACTTTCACTTCAGGTAACTGTCAGTGTACCTATGTTGAGGCTATCCAATATATCGGCCCGGCCGAACTTAACGCTTTCTTCACTTGTTAATCCTAGTATCTATATATATATATTTTCCTATTAGCTGGGGGATTCACAAGAATCTGTATTTTATACCTCTATTATTCACCATTTAAACCGAATGACCCTTACCTTTGTTCCCTTGTGTACTTCACACACATTCACAAACAAATTCCTAGCAACTGATGAAGGTCAACACATACAAAGCAACACAAAATTACGTTAATACTTTTTATTTACAGCTAAAAAATTTCATCATTATCACTTGTCCCTTATTTTCTCACTCCACATGGATTAATTACAGATTTCATTTAAATCAACGTTAAGAACAGTGACAACAAAAAACAACAACAATAAATTTGCTGCTATAACACAAGAAGAAGAAAAAGAAGTGAACAAAACTTTTAATTAGCTTTGCATTGGTTCTTTGCCAGTCAATTTTTTTGTATTACTTTTTGAAATAATTGCCTAATGTGCGCAGCGTTGTTAGTAGACCTTTTCGCTTTCACTCAACTCCAGAAGTGGACCCTTCTTCTTCATTGTCGTCGTCATAGTCTTCGGTGTTCCTTTTGACCTTTTTGTATTAATGGACAATAAAGTTACTAGGCAATTTAAATGTTACTCCTTGTTTTTTTCGAAAATTTGTTTTGTTTGTGATTACGCATTTCCTCTGCGAAGATTGCTTGTGATGGGTTGGTAAGGGCAGTTACGCCTTTTTGAAAATTAACCATTTTAAAAATTAAGTTTTCAGTTAGAAGTGTTTGTTCGATTAATCTCCTCCTTTGCACTAAGCCTAATAATATTATTTTTAAATCTATGGTAATTTATCATTCAGCTCAAGGACAGTAGCGGAAACGGAAGAGATTGCCAAATGGGAAGGGAATTTTTGATTATAGCATAGCTTATGGATTTAAATAATGTTGCAAATACAAAGGGATGTACGTCAATGTGAAGACTTTGGAGGACACATATTGTTATTCAGTACTACAAATTTTCCATTATTGGAAGTTATAAAATGTCACTTGTTTTAATAGGATAGTGATAGGCAGAACAAAATTCGAAAGAAAAACCAAAACGTGGCTGAGTGAATGGCGCCACCCTACAGATCTTTCGCAAATTTTGAACTTTTTTAGCAAAATCGTAGTCAGTACGGAATAACGTACCGCCGTGTGTTGTGTTGATTACAAAAAATTAGTTTCCCATCACATGGAATTAATTTGTTTGAGATGGATTTTCACGACATGAATATATAGGGCTAAGAAAAACTAGTGAAATGAATTTGATAGTAGCCGATTCTCGCTGAGATGTAAACAGAAGGACCTATATTGGAAATTTTCCATTAGGATGGTCGTCGAATATGTCGATAAAATCGGAGAAATGATCGAAGTTCACCGGCATGTTAGCAGTCATAACATCGCTCAGGAGCTAAAAATCGACCACAAAACGGCTTTAAACCATTAACACAAAGCTGGATTTAAAAATGAAGCTCGATGTTTGGGTGCCACACCAACTAATAGAAAAAATAGAATGGATCGAATTTACATCTGCGAAGCCTTGGCCAAACGAAATGAGATAGACCCATTTCTTAAACGGATGGTGACTGCAAATATGAAATTGATCAAATACGATAATCCTATGCGATAATCGTGGTCAAAGAGCAGCAAAGCACCTCAAAGGGGAAGAGGATTATTTATTATGAGTTTCTTCCATATGTCGGAAAGTACCTATCGGAGCCCTTCAATACCGAACAAGGATTCAGACAAGGTGACAGATTGTCGTGTGATGGAAAATGGCATACGAGACGCCTGCTGAAAAAGGTCATAAGAGACGCCTGCTAGAAAAGGTCATACGAGACGCAAAGGCGAACAGAAATGACACTCTGTACACCAAACCACACATATTACTCGCCTACGCCGATGACATCGATATAATGGGTCGAACATTGCGTGCAGTAACAGCCACATTTGAACAAATTGAGAAGGAGTCTGCCAAAGTGGGTCTGGCAGTAAACGGCGAGAAGATCAAGCTGATGGTATCAACGCGCAAGACGTCCAGTAGACTCGAAACAACTATGGAACTTGAGAACTACAGCTTCGAGGTAGTTAAAGATTTTAAATACCTTGGTACCGCCATAAATAAAACGAATGATATCAGTTTTGATATTAGCAGAAGGATTGTGATGTCCAACAGATGCTACTATGGTCTAAGTAAGCAGTTTAGAAACAAGGCCACCTCCCGCCAGAACAAACTCACACTTTACAAGACGCTGATACTACCCGTGCTGTTATATGGATCTGAAGTATGGGTACTTACGCAAGCAGATGAGACAGCTCTTGGGGTGTTTGAAAGAAAAATTCTCCGAAAGATCTACGGGACGATCTGCGTCGACGGTGAATATCGGCGTCGAACCACGGCGGCGTGAACCACGAGCTTTACAACCTATACGCGGACATCGACATAGTCAGTCGTATTGAGCTGCAACGACTACGGTGGCTAGGCCATGTTCAGCGAATGAATGAGAACGCCCCAGCTCAAAAGGCATATAACAGCGAGCCTACTAATGGTTCCCGTAGAAGAGGAAGACCGCGAATCAGACCAAATAGAAAACAACATCTTGGAACGTGGTATTTCGAATTGGGGGAGATGCGTAAAAGACCGACGTGTTTCGAAATCTTGTTTATGGAACAACCGTTATGGAACAACTGTTCTGTAAAAATAAATAAATTCTTCCATATGTCCAAACGCTAAATTCTGATTTCTACTGTCAACAACTGGACCGTTTGAAGATAGCAATTGACCAAAAAGAAGATAAAATTGATCAGGACAACGCTAGGCCACAAACATCTGCAGTGACTCGCCATAGCTTGGTTGGGAAATTTTAATGCATCCGTCATACAGTCCGGACTTTGCACGATTGCGATTATCATATTTTTCTTGCATTGCAAAATTTCTTCAATCGTAAAATATTGGTATCTTATGAGGATTGTGAAAATCGACTACTAGAGTAGTCTGCAAACAGAGAGCAGAACTTCTATGAGAGAGGCATTATGAAGTGCATATTTTTTATACTTTATAATTCACCATTAAAAATTATTTTCCATCATGACATTATAATGGTAGTGTGCAGCCTAAAATAATAATTTATTTCACTATGTAAAATTGTTATTTCAATGTCCTAGAATGCAATGGCGAGTATCCTTGTACTCAAACTTACAAAAATGGCACACAAAAGCGAAAAAAACCAAAAACTTTTCAATGCCACCTAAATGTGGAAACAGCAACATCCACTTAACCACTTGAATATGAATTTAAAATAAAATTTTATTTTTTATGATATGAAAAAAAAAACAAAAATAAAAACAAATTTTGTTTTCATTCTTTTGTTGTTGTTTTAAACACCAATAAGTTTTTGAAATGCAGAGATATATGCCCTTCAGGCGGCTAAAATCATATATTATTTATTTTGTCTGTAGCAATGTGCATATAGAACATTCGCATATACATACATATAAAAATATTAAAATCACTACAACGACAACAAAATGGGAAATATTGATGCGTTAAAATAATTTAATAAAAAATTAAAATAACTGGGAAAACAAAAATGCAATTGGAAATATTTCACATAACATCGAATAGAATTGTAATGCAAATTGGAGAAAACAAATTGTTTAATTGATATCGAGGTGAATATGCACACAAAAAAAGTTCACAAGGATAGTTAGGATAATTCGATATGGAAACTATTTACAAATATCCACATCAAATTATATAAAATAAAACCAGTAAGGAAAGTAGTAAAGTCGGACTGGGCCGACTATATGATACCCTTCACCACTTTGGGTATATTCTACATTTGTATCCGAAAAGACGTCGCCTTTTTGAAGGAATTTTGACATGAAATTGAACGAACTTAAATATTTGAGTTTTATGTCTTTCTGGAACCTATGCTAAATTTCATTTCATTTGGGCATGTTTAGAGTCGTTTGCGCACAGTGGGACTGATTTCTGTAAATCGATTTAAAGCAAACTTGACACACGCTATTCGGTATGCTGCACTGTTTAAAATTTAATCTCAGTCAGACACCTATTGATTATTTGGTGTACAATTAACATAAATAAGTCGAAATTATATATGGAAGCTACGATATATATATTACGGAACGAATTTGAAGCAAACTTTCCAGAGAGTAATTTGTATTAATTTCAGTACGTTGTGTCAATCGGCCTAGCTGTGGATATTTAGTGCAAAATTTACTTAAATCGGACGAAAATATATATAGGAGGTGAACACATCATTCTAGACTTAATTCAATACGCTTTGCCAAAATTCGTGCAAATCGAATGATTTTCAGAGACAGGACACTTAACACATATCGTTCTAGACCTAATTCATTAAGATATGCCAAATTTCGTGCAAACCGAAGGATATATAGGGTATTTGGTGGACCATTTACATTAAATCGGGCGAAAATATATATAGCGGCTATATCTAAAACTGGACCGATTTTCACGAAACTTAACACACATAATTCTAGACCTAATTCAGTACGCCATGCCAAAATTCGTGCCAATCAAAAGATTAGCAGGGACTTTGGTGCATCATTTACCAAAAATCGGGCGAAGCTATATATGGAAGCCATATCTAAATCTGAACCGATTTTCACGAAACTTAATACACACCATTCTAGACTCAATTCAGTACGCTATACCAAATTTCGTGCAAATCGGAAGATATATAGGGACTTTGGTAGACCATTTACCTAAAATCGGGCGAAACTATATATGGGAGCTATATCTAAATCTGAACCGATTTTCACGAAACATAGCACACGTCATTCTAAACCTAATTCAATACGCTTTGTCAAAATTCGTGCCAATCAAAAGATTAGCAGGGACTTTGGTGCATCATTTACCAAAAATCGGGCGAAACTATATATGGGTGCCATATCTAAATCTGAACCGATTTTCACGAAACTTAATACACACCATTCTAGACTCAATTCAGTACGCTATACCAAATTTCGTGCAAATCGGAAGATATATAGGGACTTTGGTACCCCATTTACATTAAATCGGACGAAAATATATACGGGAGCTATATCTAAATCTGAACCGATTTTCTCCAATTTCAATAGGGTTCGTCCTTGGGCCAAATAAGTGACATGTGCCAAATTTAATCCAAATCGGAACATAAATGCAGCCTGTAATTTGTTCACAAAAATACATGGACGGACAGACGGCATGCATAAATCGACTCAGAAAGTGATTCTATGCATATTCTCGAAAGGAACCATGGGTCTATCTCGATTATTTTTGCCTGTTACAAACATATGCACAAAGACATAAGGGAGGGGAGATTTTTTTCAATGGCTACAAAAGGCGTGGATTTTTTGAAGAATATTTTTTCAAGGTCTCTTACATGCGAGGATTTTGAAGGAATATTTTTTCAAGGTCTCTTATTTTTTTGTTTCACTTTTTTTTTAATTTAATATGATTGTCCTTAAATACATCCCATAAAAATGTCTAACCACAATAGCTGCTCTCGTTTCGAAGGGGCATATGTTTAACTTGACTTAAGTGATAAATACGCTTAGAGGGTTTGTTGTACTACATCGCAAACTAAGGAGAGAGAAAAAAATCCCATTGTAAAAAAGAGTACCTTCATGCTTTACAAGTCTTGTTGAGTGCAATGCAATGCATAAAAAAAATCCGCCACCATCCTTGGATACTGATAGTTGCAATGACATTTCATTCCATTGCTTCGAACTCGGTTTGTGTAATGGGATGTGTTTTTGTGTGTACGAGTATGTGTGGGGTGTGGTCTAACGATATGCAATCATGGATGCTGTGTTACCTTTGCTCCCTCTCTCTCGCAACTAGGTCTCAATTTTCCTCATCTCTATTTGTAAAGGGCTTCACAACGGGCTCACTTGAACTTTAATTGAACTTTACTGCTTACACAACAACACACTGACCGGCTTCTCCCGGTCGGCCGGCCAGCCCTGCCACCACTTTCATTGGCATCTTTACAATTTGTTGGTTAGTACACCATGCATACTGGGTTGTCCATTATTATGCATTGAAATACAAGCAAGTATTTTACTCTAATATATTTTATGAAAGGATTTCGCTCAAGTAGAATGCATTTGACCATATTTTGAATTCTAATTACGACTTAAACGGTAGGGTATATATAAATGGAAAGATTGTTTAAAAAATGGAAATATTTAAATATTTAACGAAACTATAAAACAAAATAAAAATTATTATAACGGAAGGAAATTATGTATTTATCAGGCTGCTTACGTTTAGAAGATGGGATTATATGAATAACAGTGGTTATATGAATTATTTTGTATGGTCCTTGAAAAGATATTCTTTAAAAAATCCATGCCTTGATATGGTCCTTGAAAAACTATTCTTTAAAAAATCCACGCCTTGATATGGTCCTTGAAAAACTATTCTTTAAAAAATCCACGCCTTGATATGGTCCTTGAAAAACTATTCTTTAAAAAATCCACGCCTTGATATGGTCCTTGAAAAACTATTCTTTAAAAAATCCACGCCTTGATATGGTCCTTGAAAAACTATTCTTTAAAAAATCCACGCCTTGATATGGTCCTTGAAAAAATATTCTTTAAAAAATCCACGCCTTGTTTTGGCCCTTGAAAAAATATTCTTTAAAAAATCCACGCCTTGATATGGTCCTTGAAAAAATATTCTTAAAAAAATCCACGTCTTGATATGGTCCTTGAAAAAATATTCTTTAAAAAATCCATGCCTTGATATGGTCCTTGAAAAAATATTCTTTAAAAAATCCACGCCTTGTCGGATATGGTCCTTGAAAAAATATTCTTTAAAAAATCCACGCCTTGTCGGATATGGTCCTTGAAAAAATATTCTTTAAAAAATCCACGCCTTGATGTGGTCCTTGAAAAAATATTCTTTAAAAAATCCACGCCTTTATATGGTCCTTGAAAAAATATTCTTTAAAAAATCCACGCCTTGATATGGTCCTTGACAAAAATATTCTTTAAAAAATCCACGCCTTGATATGGTCCTTGAAAAAATATTCTTTAAAGAATACACGCTTTGATATGGTCATTGAAAAAATATTCTGTAAAAAATCCACGCCTTGTTATGGTCCTTGAAAGAATATTCTTTAAAAAGTCCACGCCTTGTTACGGTCCTTAAAAAAATATTGGAGACCTTATAGAACGTTTTTATAAACAAAAGTCCTTCGTCTATAGTCAACAGATATTCTACAGCTCCTTTATAGTCAGATGACCTCCTACTATACCTTCTGTAGCCATACGACATTCTATACCCATCCTATTCCCGTGTTACAGTTCTTCTATATCGCGAAAAGTATTCACAGCTTTTCTATAGCCATAGGACCTTTTACAGGTATTCTACGCCCAGAAGAATTAGACGTTCTATAGCCAGAGAACCCTCTACTGCTCTTACAATGCCCGAAGACCGTCTACAGCTCTCCTGTAGCTACAATAACTACTACAGTTATTATATAGCCAGAAGACCTTCTACAGCTCTCCTATAACCGAAAGACCTTCTTGAGCGCTTCTACAGTTCCTCTATATACAGAAGGCCATATAAGGGAGCTCACCGATATAAAGAATACTTTCTATTGCAATTCGGTAACTAGAAGACAACAACAATTGCAACAACTGCAACAATTCTTCTGGTCAAAAACCCTACTCTGGTCTCCATACCCATAAGATTGTTTACAGCTTTTCTCTAGACAGTTTTTGTGTTTCCCGAAGACATGAATAAGTTGTATTTTATGTCTTCCATACATATAAGAACTTCTACAGATATTTCATAAACATTCTTCACATCTTCTGAAAATATCAAACAAATATGAAAACTTATTAAATGTATATAAATTTCACTCCAGGTTTGTGTCTTCTCGCCATCAAATCTCTCCAAGCACATATTGGCGACGCCACGAATTCAAGTGAATATTTTACGATTTTATTTTGCATCGATGCAAAAAATGCATATCGACGCTATTGATGGCAGGATTTAAACTTTCGAACAGTCAACCATAAGCACTTTCAATGCGAAGAAGAAAACTTTTTCTAACGGTGCATTCCTCCCCACATTTTTCTCCCTACTCGGGAACTACGTTAAAAGATAAAAATCTCTTGTTAGCTTTTGCTATGCTCCGTTGAATATTCAGTTTTCAGGATAAGTATTTTAAATATGTCTTTATCGTGTTACGGTAAAATCATGTCGTCGTCGTCCTCGTCGTCGAATATTCAACTCTGTGAAATGTTTGCACGGCGACGCGGTTGCACTGACAAAAGAAATTAAAAGCTTGTTTGCTGCAAATGAACATTTCTGCAATGATAATCAGATGCGGAGTGAACTAAAAGATTTTCATTTAAAGGCAAATTAAAGTGTCAACAAAATGTGGGGGAGTTAAGTAGAATTTAAGAGTTATACGATTTAAAAATAAAACTGAGTAGTAGAAGATAATAGAAATTGAGGGAAAATAATTTCAAGAAGTTTAGTATTAAAACAGAATATTTAAACAAGTATTTATTTTTTAATTAGGAATGTATTATATATAAAATATTTTATATTCGTTATCTATATATTGAACACTTCTAATTTACATATATCTATTTCCTTTTCTTTCAGGTATGTTGTAATTTTATCAAAAATACATGTGAGTAATATGCTTTATTTTAATCTACTATTTACCTGAAAGTCTTCTATTCTCTAGTCATGATCAATATGTTTTACGAAATACTTTTGTTTTTTTTTCAATTAAATGAAGCACGAGTATGGCATTCTAGCAAATCACGAGATTGTGCCAATTTTAAATTGATTTCATCATCAAATTAAATTCGTTATCTAAATAAAAACAGAAGAGCTGTACGCAAATAATGTAGAAGACAATCTAGAAAAAGAAGAACAAAACTACCAAAAACAGAAAATGAAAGATCAGCATTTACCCTCTTGTTGTTATAGCTATATATTACGACAGTTTGAACATATATTACGGTACCGCTCTTTTGGTGACAAGGAGGCGATTTCAAATAATTTCAATTGTATTGTATTAGATACAATATAGGATTTTATTTGTCATGCTTCGGAATGTCCGATTTGCACCGTTTTGTAGTATGATTTGTTGCCATTTTAAAGATAACTTCATACTGCCTCTCTCATAGAAGTCCTGCTCTCTATTTGCAAAAAGCTCTAGTAGTCGATTTTCACAATCTTCCCTAGATACCAATTTTTTATCATTAAAAAAAATTGCAATGCAAGGAAAATATGATAATCGCTTGGTGCCAAGTCCAGACTGTATTGCGGATGCATTAAAACTTTCCAACCAAGCTCCCAAAATTTCTGGCGAGTCACTGTAGATGTGTGTGGCGTAGCGTTGTCCAGGTGGAACACGACATATCTCCTGTTGGCCAATTCTGGCAGTTTCTGGTCAATTGCTAGCTTCAAACGGTCCAGTTGTTGACAGTAGAGATCAGAATTTAGCGTTACAGTCCCATCAAATGCCTAGCATAACCTTCCTGGCAGTTAGTCCTTGTTTTTGACACTATGATGATCCATTTCCCATCTCCAGTCACCATCCGTTTAAGAAATGGATCTATCTCATTCCGTTTGGCCAGGGCTTCGCAGATTGAAATTCGATCCGTTCTATTTTTTCTGTTAATTGGTGTGGCACCCAAACATCAAGCTTCTTTTTGAATCCAGATTTGTGTAAATGTTTTAAAACAGTTTTATGCTCGATTTTTAGCTCCTAGGCTAAGTTACGACTGCTAACATGCCGTTCAACTTCGACCATTTCTCCGATTTTATCGATATTTTCATAATGGATTTCATTTTCCCCAACTTAATATAAAAGGAAACGAGATAGACCTACATATATTTACACAACCAATTTCGTTGGCCCAAGGACGAATGCAATTGAAATTGGTGAAAATCGGTTTATAGCTTCCAAATATAGTCTCGTCAAATTTGAAAATAGATGCAAACTCCCATTAAGTATCCAATAAAATAATCTTCACTTATAGTTCTACTTATCCTTAAAAAATATTTATAAAATATCTATGTTTATTAGTCTGTAAGTCATATTCACAAAAAATCCCCAATAGGTGGAAGACCTCACTTCTTAATATAAATTTTTATCACACAGGCCGTTATTCGGAACTTCAATAGATAGAAGATATTTGTCAGCTCTTCTATATAGTATACGTTCTACAGCTCATGTATAGTGGTAATGCCTACTACATATCTTCCAGAAGACCTTCTACAGCCACAAGAAATTTTATAGCTCTTCAACTGCCAGACGAAATTGTATGTATCTCCCATATCAGAAGACCTTCTACAGTTCATCTTACAGCAAAAAATCTTCTACAGCTCCCAGAAGCTGATAATAGGTTACCCAAAGTTTAGTTCAAATAGGGCATTCCATTTGCCTAATATTGAATTCATAAATATTGAAAATGTTGACCATTTGTGGCTGAGGTACAAGAAGGAACGGAATAGATCATGACTGTGTAAAATAATAGGTTTAGTTCAAAACGACCATTCCATTCGGCTGATGTTGAATTTGTACATATTGAAGTTTTTAACATTTGTGGGGAGATACCACACAAATGGGTGCCATCTTCGGACTTGATCTATGCTTGGTAAAAAAAGTTTGGTTCAGAAAGGATATTCCGATTGGATGATTACTTTAAAGAAAGTTTGATTAAAAAATTTAAGCAAAATTGTGACCATTTGTGGGGGAGGTAACAGAAAAAGTAGATCGAACCTGAACTAAGATTCGAAGAAACATTATGATGTATGTATATGGTAACAAATCTCTCTGCCAAAAAATATTAATATTAGCCCCTTTTTAGGGGTAGTCCCCATATAAGCCCCTTATATGGGAGTTATGGACGGACATATCCCATATCCCATTTTGTCTGCAGGCAGGTTAAGGTCGAAGATGGGATTTTCGGTATTATGTAGTTCTTGAGTTCGTTTTTCAACCGATTTCGATTTGTGTATGGTTACAAATCTATTTCCCAAAAAATATTAATATTCGCTCCGTTTTAAGTGTAGTCCCCATATAACCCCCTTTTTATACCCTTCATCACTCTGTGTATTGTCTTTGGGCATATGTTTGTAATAGGCAAAAGGAAACGAGATAGACACATAGTCCCTTTTGAAATCGAATCACTTTCTGTGTCGATTTATATATGTCAGTCTGTCTGTCACTTCTATATTGTAAAAAAATGCAAATCGCATTTATGATCCGAATTGGATGAAATTTGGCACAGACCATTTATTATGCCCAAGGTCGAACCCTATTGAAATTGGGAAAATCGGTTCAGAATTAGATATAGCTCGCATATATTCGCCCAATTTTAGGCATATGATGCACTAAAGACCCAAAGTTAGGTCGATTGGCACAACGTTTTGCACAAGGTACTAAAGATAGTATAGCCTAAAGTGTACCAAGGTTTATTGAAATCGGTTTAGAATTAAATATAGCTCCCATGTATATTTTCGTCCGATTTTAAGTAAATGGTACACCAAAGTCCCAAATTAAGGTCGATTGACACAAAATTTTCCTAGGCCACACACATCTACAGTGACTCACCAGAAACTTCGCGATCTTGGTTGGGAAGTTTTAATGCATCCGCCATACAGTCCGAACTTGCCACCAAGCGATTTATACAATAATTAAAATATTTTACCTATGTCGAATTTGTCATTCTGGGTTCTTTATATAGTCGCCAAGAGCTTTCATTCTCAGTTATACAAATTTGGGAGAAAAAATAGTTCATGTTTGTGATTTCTTCAAAATCCTTAACTTTGTTCGTTACGAAATATTTTTTGCGGTATTTCATGGGGTTATTGGCCAGTAAATTAAAGATATGAACTTAAGTCATATATCTACATTGTTAAAAATTGGTTGTTACGAACAACTAAAATACCTTCAATATTTCCACCGAACTTCTCCATGAACATAAACGTATAGTTATAAAAATGTATTTTTTTATGTCATAGACAGACATGTCTCTACATATTGTGTGTCGGCTTACTTACAATATGTAGAGAGATGTCTGTCTGTATGTTTGTATATACAACGTTGACCGTATGTCACTACTTTTCAAAGGCTATAAAATTGTGAAATATCCACAAACGAAACTGAAATATTTCAGTTTGTTTTTTATATTTACGTGAATTTCCTTGATGTCCTTTGCAACGAAGGAAGTATGGCATGGATGACATTATACCGGTTACTTGTTGTGTCCACTTTTTTTGGTATGCCATCCTTTTGCAGGAAATCCGTACGAAGCTTAAAAACCTCCAAAAAGAAATCCAATTTATTTTGATGTTTTTGGTCATTGAGGGGGAAGAAGGTGGAGTGAGATTCCACTAACATCACCAATATCAATGTGTACATGTATTTGTTTTCGTCATATTACAAACTTCATACCAGCACACAGTTGGGAGTGTTAAAAAATGATTATTTATTAATGATATAAAAGTAAGAAGGATTTCATGTGGATGGAAAGTAAAAAAAAAACGTATAAGTGTTTTTAATTTTGCGCGGATGACATTAAATTTGGAATGCGAATAAATAGCAGACAAAAGGGTGTGTTATTGACACAAAAAGATTATTATTTCGTTTTTTTATTGCGGAATATGATTGTCTGAAAAAAACAATATAACGGCATTCATCAAGTTTTCATTTCGAAATTTAAAAAAAAAGCAACCAAGGCAATATATTTTATTATTAAAAAATATATTTCTTAATAAATTACGTTTAGCAAATATTCCAGAAACTCTCCCTTATTTCCATCTGTTATGCTATAGCAACAAGTTCATAAAATTGGATTAATGTCCACGTTCTCGAAACAATTTTCATTTGAATTGTACTCTCCACGCTGTCTACTGCTGTCATAATTTGTGCCAATCATGTCAATAAAATTTTTACAATTGAATTTATATTACACAGAAAAAAAAGAACAGAAGATAAATAAAATGGCAACGACCGGCGATGACAGTAATGCCCCAGGCGTTTCATAAAAAAACAGAAAAAATCACAGCCAATAAAAAAATTACCAACAAATTTTCGTTGGTTAATGGAATCAAATGCTGCAGCAACATGTATTTGTTGTTACAATGAATTTCTTTTTCATTTTTTTCTGTAGGCAGGCAACAAAAATTACAACCATTTTGATGGCACAGACATGTTGCGTGATTCCTAGCAAAAAAGAAATATAAATAAAATCCGCAGAGAAATGACAATGTCGTGACCAGGGCGCGTCCAACTTGAAATGACTCGGCCATAGACATTTTTTTAACTGTGATATTATTTACATTTATTTATTAACGTCTGTCATTGTTTGTACTTTTTCGTGTTGCTGTTGTTGTTGTCGATGTTTATTTGTTTAATTCATAACATCTCAAATACGATTAATTTAGTATTGTTTATATTTGTCAATTAATGTGGTGGGATGTGCTGTGACAATAATAATTGTTTACGATGGATGGTTGTAAACTGTGGGGGTTTATAAACACATATTTTTTCAGTAGGTTGCTGTGTAATATTTACAAAATAAATAAATTTTAATATAGAAGAGGTTGCAGCCATTCTGCAAAATGACCACGCTTATTATGGCCTTTGAAAAATATTGTTTAGGAAAAAAAATCAGAGTTGTTTCTCTTTGGGTCATTGAAAAATATTCTTTAAAAATCCACACCTAATGTTAGTCCAAGTCGTACGAAAAAAATATTCCTTAAAGCATTGATTTGAAGGAATTGGTCCAAACGGACCATGAAAACATGTTCTTAGTAAAATCCACACACTATTACAAAGATCCATAAAAAGTCCCTTGTAACAGTTAAAAAAATTTTAAAACAATATTTTATATAACATATGTTTTGTCTTTGGCTAGAACTCTAAAAGGCTCCACTGCCTTACAATGAAAAATAACATTTTTATGGTTCACTTTTTGGGGGCACTTCATTTGGCACCGTCCGACTTTACAGCTCCGGTCACTGGTTTTATTTTGTAGTTGAATGTCAGGTTAAACCAAGGCCTACATATACAACATTATGGTACGGATGATATTATACGGGTTACTTGATATGTTTTCCCTTTTTGGTATGTCAGCCTTTACAGGAAATCTGTAAAAAGTTTTGAAAATATTCGTTATAAAATCCAAGCTTTGTTGTGGCCCTTGGAAGAATATTCTTTAAAAGTCCATGATTCTGATATTCCTGCAAAAAATATTCCTAAAACCTCTCTTGAAAAAATATTCTATAAAAAAATATTTTTTGTTATTGGCAAGAACTATAAAGGTCTCTATTGCCATGCAATCAAAATTTTGTGGCCATTCTTCTGGCGGAACTTCTTTTGGGAGAAGTTTCCTTCATTTCCACGTCTAACCACAATCCTTATCTTCAATCGCAGAACATTAGTTATTCTTCAGCAAACCAATACGCGTCGCTGAAAAAACAACTGGGATTATTTCTGCTGTATTCCTGCTAGGTTTGTCTATTCCACGTTATTCTTTGAAAGAACTCAAGGTCTTCGGTCATCAACAATGTCGTGTCTTTGCTGATTGGATCTTTGTAATACATGAAAATGGTCCAGAATTCAATCGAAAAATCATTTGGAGTGATAACATCAACTTTCATTTATGTTACTACGTCAACCAACAAAGTAGTTGCATCTGGGGTTGGAAAACTCACGAGTTAATGTTGGGAAGCTCCGTCATCCTCCACATGTGACTATATGGTGCGGAAGGTTTGGGGATGTATTCATCTCTTTTTTTCTCGAAGAGGTCTTCACATTTGGTCACCGTGATCTCGTTACGTAATACCTTGTGACTTCTTTCTGTCTGTCTGATACTATCGACGACAATAACCCAGCATCGATTCAATACCTCTAATCTGCGAGGAAAACCGAACATATCTTTCCAAACATATCTTTTGAACAGCCTTTTCTGGTGGTTTGTTGGGGATTTTTGGCCTCGCTTTTTAAATGAATTGGCTGTAAACTGATATTTTGGATTATTGGAAATTGCCTTTAATCAATCAAATAAAAATTTCCTACCAAAAATGGCAGTCCTTGTCATAGCGCATGTGGTGGGAAATAAAATGATAACATTATGTGACAATTAAAGGCAGTACAGAGGACGGTTCATCAGTTACACTTGTTGGATTGTTCTAAAGACGCCGATTTGAATCGATGTCGGAGAGCCCGTATCTCCATGGTAGAGAATGATTCGTCTTTTTGTGTTTATTTTTTTAATTTCTCCGAAGATTTCAGAATATTAACTAGGAGTGTACCACTAAAAATAGACTAACCTAGCATTTCATATTTTCGATTTTTTCATTACTTTTTTTTGCATCTATGGACACTAGGCTTTTTTGCGATTGTCCTATTGTGCGCGGTGTAAGGAAAAAAAATTTTTAAGGTCACGTTAAAATAAATGTTCAAAAATGCGGCGCAAATTACAGTATTATACGACCTTGGTATTCGATCGAGCGTAATCATACATGAGTTTTAAGATGGTGCTTCATTGCCATTTAGAGTTTTTAGTTCATCGATTCACTCCCGTATTGATTCAAGTCGAACCCTTGGTTAGGCTATGTTGAAAAGAGGTACTACACCTTACGCAACCACATTTCCAACAATAGGATATACACTTAAGCCAGTGAAATACCGGCTGTGCGCTCTAGAAAGGAAAGAGAGTTAAAAAAATCATTACAGGATTGAAATTCGTATACTACTAGGAATTTTGTATTCTTTGTGTAGTTCTTCAGACTTTTCCCATTCACCCCTATAGATCGTAGACTATGTCATTGTAAATTGTGTGCTTGTGGGGTTAGGAAATTACAGGCAATCAGATTCGAAAACTGGTCAAACAACATCAACGTACCAAAATTTATGCGGGACGATAATATGTTGGAAACTTAAACTCCCGAAATATGGAGAACCAACAATCTTAAAAATAAAGAAAACCAGACAGTGCTACCCTAAATGGAGGCTATGACAAAACTTGAACTAACATCGAAAATCTTCTGCAAATATGTTTTTTGCCTTACGAAAGCCCGGAATGTCAAATTGCAGCCACTTCGTTGGGAAAATGTTACTCAGATTATCAAAATACCAGAAATTATGGGTGGTTTTGTCAATACCCTACAAAATACCGGAAATGCTAAATTAAATTATTTTTTTCAACAATTAAACCAACATCACTACCATATCTGTTGACATGAACTAACATAAGCCAAATAAAATTATAGGTCTTGTTCATGGTTATTGTATTAAGTTCCTCAATGTTTTAAAAACAATAAATACATCATAAATTAAACCGAAAACCTTGTCCCACAAACCATTATCTAGTTTGACCCATTTTACAAGAACATTTCATGTTCCATTATTCGATTTCCTCTTGAAAACAGCCAAACAGCCAAAGTCAAACCACCACTACCAACAAACAATCAGCGATCATTGTTCTTATACCCGTTACGATGTCTTTTAATAGAATCAACGGGCACGAAAAAAACGGAGGTCGTTTCCCATGCCTATTTGATAGCAGCATTTTTCGAATACCTACCCGAAGAGGGTGGAGGCAGCTGTGATGACTGACATTCAACCAATTTAGGCAAACTCATTCAAGTACTACTCCATCAGCGATGTGAAATAAATTGGCGTAAAATTCGTTTAAAATGATAAAGCTATGAAGGACGAAACAAAACAAAAAATCCAAAACGGTGATGGCAGTAACAGTCAAAGTATAAGGCAAAGGACGATGTCAAGTGAGATAGAAAAGCCAGCAGCAACAACAAAAAGGCATCGTGTCTGCTGAATGACATTCACACACCCAGACTTACACAAACATATCTTTGAGCCGCAAATCACTTTGAAGAGTACAAGTCAAACTAAATTGCTGAACAGCAGGAAGAGCGATAAAAACTCTTAAAAATTTTACGTCGAGTACAAACACACATTCTCACTTACACATACCCACTCACTCGTACACAATCGCATAGAAAACATGACTTAACTCTCTAAGGATGGTTGCATATGAGCAACAACATGGTTCGTTTACAACAGCAACGCGTTGTACGCGATAAATATGTGACTCCATCACGTAGCAAGGTACATAGTCATGGCTGGAAGATAGAAAATAAGAAAAACATTTAACCAATACACTTATGGACCCCCAACACCGCCACACACACACGTACTCACATACAACTATCGAAGATACAC
The DNA here is from genome assembly GCF_032173495.1 of Musca vetustissima. Taxonomy (NCBI): domain Eukaryota; kingdom Metazoa; phylum Arthropoda; class Insecta; order Diptera; family Muscidae; genus Musca; species Musca vetustissima. The sequence continues at coordinate 137,390 of NW_026878677.1, read as the reverse complement.
GCTCACTGCTTACACATAAATTATTAGATTTCCACCCATACAAGCAAACCAAACTGAACCAAACCAGGCCACAAAGGAACGTTTGGTATTTGGAGTGATACACTCACTATTGGATTCTAGGTTTCCTATATATTTTTTATAGAATCACGTATTCTATGTGGGTTTTTCTCTTTTTAATAATCATAAGGATTATGGGATTTTTTCGTTCGTTCTTTTCTCCTCCCTCCGCTTCTACTTCTTGCATTTTGTCCCTGGATGCTTTGCTGCTGGGGGGTGGCTCAAATTTAATTTTAAAATGTGTCATTGAAATTCGAAGAAAATACCGAAAACCGAATGAAAATGAAAAATGTTGTCTCTGTTGGTCCATCCCTTAGAGTGCAAATCAATTAAATGGAGATTTACGTAGAAAGAAAGGCTCTTGGATGGGTCACTTCGTTTTATTGGAGATTTTCTGTAATGGATTTTTTGTGCTTTTTCCACAAATTATATTAGAATATATATTCATTTTTGAATAAAGTTTTGTGCTGTGTTAAAGAAACAAAGGGAATATGTATTTCGGTATAATCCCTTTATAAATGTGAGAAAGGACATTTAATGTGAAATGAATTTTGGAACAACAGAATTTTTCCCCGTTTTCCAATTCCTTTGAGAGAGGGTTTTTGTTATGAATACTGACACCAGGATCGCTAGAGTATTTTATGATATAGTTTAATCCAAAATTTGAGTGAGGTATTATTTCCGAATAAGTAATAAACAACATTGACATAATTCTCCAAAATAATTCATACAAAAGTGGAAAAATATTATTGTTAAGGATAATAAGGGCCAAGTTTCTAAATTAAATGTATTATTAAAATAAAAGTCATTATGTGCGGTCGTACCGATCATTACATAAATCCGCGGTCGTACAGAACATTACATTTTTTATGGTAAATTAGGGTCAAAACTACAGGGAAATACCAAATTACGTGCATTTCGCGAGACGTTTGTATAGGGTCTATGTAGAAAAATGTACTTATTCAAAATGATCTGTAAAGGACTCAGAATTCCAAATTATTACTAACTCGTAATTCTAAAACACCAAAAATTGGCGGGCCTTTTTATTGGCGCTATACCAAATTGAGGGGTTTGGGTTTTCCCAAGGAGAATCAAAATTAGATCCTTGACAAGAATTACCTTTACTTACTTACATTTTCAATACCTTTTTCTGAAGTCTTGTCTTATGGTCTTATGGAAAATGATCTATGAAGCAGAATGCCAAATTAATGCCTCGTTATCCTAAACTAACGATAATTGACGGATCTTCATATGGGACTATATCAAATCGTGGACCGATATTGATAATTCTTGATAGGGTTTTTCGCTTAATGAGAATCATTTCTAAGTCGACTTATGCATGTCCGTCCGTCTGTTTGTTGATGATAAATTGTAAACAAAGTACAGGTCGCATTTATAATCCGAATTAGATGAAATTTGGCATAGGTCACTTATTTGGCCCAAAGACGAACCCTATTTAAATTGGGAAAAATCGGTTAAGATTTAGATATAGCTCCCATATATATTTTCGTCCGATTTAATGTTAACGGTCCCTATATATCTTTCGATTTGCACGAAATTTGGTACAGCGTAATGAATTAGGTCTAGAAAGATGTGTATCAACTTTCCTCAACATCGGTTCAGATTTGGATATAGCTCCCATATATATTTTCGTCCGATTTAAGGTAAATGGTGTACCAAAGCCCTAATATATTTTTCGATTTGCACGAAATTTGGCACATCGCAATGAATTAGGTCTAGAATGATGTGTGTTAAGTTTTGTGAAAATCGGTTCTGGTTTGGATATAGCTCCCATAGATATTTTCGTCCGATTTAAGGTAAATGGTGTACCAAAGTCCCTATATATGTACAATACCAAACAGCCTAGGAGTAGTAGCATGATGAGTGGAGAATTTAAAAATTATATTTTAAATATCCGAACACTATCGTGATCTGCAACATATACAGAAATTGTTCCTAGAAATACTAGGAAATTGTGTGGAAAGTTTAAGATCTGTATCATGATTTCAATAGATGGACGTGACTGAATCGATATAAAATTTTATTCTGTCCTCCCTAGATACCAACTTTTTATCATTAAATAATTGTTGCAATGTAGATGAGATGATAATCGCTTGGTGCCGAGTCCGGACTGTATCTCCGAAGTTTATGGCGATTCACTGTAGATGTGTATGGTCTAGCGTTGTCCTTGTGGAACACGACACCTCTCCTGTTGGCCAATTCTGGCCGTTTCTGCTCATTTGCTATCTACAAAACGGTCAAGTTGTTGACAATACATATCAGACTTTAGCGTTTGGTCATATGGAAGCAAGTAATAATCAATAATCTGCTTCCAGTCCCTCCAAAGGCATAGCAGAATCTTCCTGGCCGTTAGTCCTTCGCACAGAGTTATCGTATGTGATCAACTTCTCATCTCCAGTCACCATCCGTTTGGCCAAGACTTCGCAGATGGAAATTCGATCCATCCTATTTTTTCTGCTAATTGGTGTGACACTCAAGCATCGAACTTCTTTTTGAATCCTGCTTTGTGCAATTGGTTTAAAACAGTTTTATGTCGATTCTAAACTCCTGGACGATGTGACGACTGCTAACATGACGGTCAACTTCGATCATTTATCCGATTTTACCAACATTTCCGACGACCGGCCTAATGGATTTCTTTTTTCCCACCCTAATATATGGGAACTATATTTAAATCTATACCAATTTCAACAAAACTTTGGGCACATATCTCTAGAATCAATTGAATAAACTATGCTTATATTGGAAGATATATCGAGGCTTTGGGAGATAAACTGATTTCGACGAAACTTAGCACATGTCATTCAGTGCACAATACAAAAATGTGTCTCTATCGAACATATCTTGGAAGTTTTGTGCACCATTTACATGCAATTTTCGGGCTATATCTAAGCCTGAACGTGCAAAAATTATACATACTTCAATCTGTTTTCAATTTAGTAGGCTTTTTGAATTTTTGTTGCAGTGAGACAAACATTGTGACATGCTAGAACTATTGTGGAATATGGCATAACTATATATGGGAGCTATATCTAAATCGGAATTAATTCCATATAGGGTTCGTCCTTGGGCCAAATAGTTGAGCTGTGGTAAATTTCATATCAGTCAGATCATAAATGCGACCTGTACTTTGTTTTCATTTTCACATGGACGTGGAGAAATGCTTGTATATTCTCAAAAGATAGACCCTTCTATCTCGTTTTCTTTTGCATGTCATACACATACCCTGTGTCCCGCAGTGTGGTGAAGGGTATAATAATATTGAAATGCCCATGGGTTGTCATAGCTAATCTTTATGAAATTATCATCCCATCTTCCTTCAAACTTTTTCAATAGTTTTCACATATCACTCTTCCTCCTGAATGGAATTAATGACTGAACGACCTTCAACTGAGATGGCTCAAAATGGCATGACAAAATGAAATATTAAATACGATTGCAATAATAACCAATATAATTAGTCTGTGTGTGCCAAATTACTCACCAATAATTATGTTTTTTTTTTCTTTAGAAAATAATAATTATACAAAGAAAAATTACTCAAATAACCTCATGCAAGTTTTTTATTGCCATAGAAAAAAATATAAATTCAACACCATTTCATTTAATTAGTGTTTGACATGCTCGTGACTCTATTTGTCGCCCATAAAATCTCACGCTTTTAAATTGCTCGTCTCCGTTTGTCGCTTTTTCTTCAGCTTTTCCACTTGTTTTTTTTCTTTCTGCTATTTTTCATCTAACTGTAGATTTGTTAAACAATTGAGTGATTTCCATTGCAGACGTTTATAAAATTCCGTTGGGTTGTCTGTCATTCATGACTTCAGTGTTTTTTTTTTTTATTCTTATAAAAATTTGTACTCGTACAAAAAACATTCTCTAAATAAAGTAATGGCCTTATAATGAAATGTATATGAAAAACGTGCAAGTTTGTAACGATTTTCTTAGCATTTTTCTCATTGTTTTTTGTTCTCCGAGCTTAGAATTGTTTTCATTTTTTTTGTTTATATATATTTACTTATTTTAAGTGTTACTAAAGGAATAGAATTTTTTTATTGTTTACATTTTAGAGTTATTGTTGTTGCTTACAGACATGCTGACTAATAAAGCACGAGCTAGTCTTTGGTATCCCAATTATAACTACACTCGAAATGAAAAATGTGTTGGATTAGAATACCAATAAAAAATAAATAAATAATTTTTTTTAAATATTTTTCATCGATTTTCTGTGGAAACTCTCATTTTTGTTTACATTAATAAATTTCCCAATATTTTTATTTTCATTCAAAATATGATCACCTCGCGTATTTTTTCTCGAGAGTTTTTTCTCTGTGTTTTATTAAAATTGCATACACATGTAAACTGAAACCCCACAAAAAAAGTCGTTGACATTTCAGCATTTAGTCAAATAAAGAGAGAGGGAAAAAAAAACTACCATAGACGACCATTTTTATAGTGTAATTGTATTATTTTTATGAAAAGGGAATACCAGCACGTTTTTCCAACACAACATTTTTTGGTAGAGGGGAATGTGCTCATATTTCTACAATGAAAAAGCACTTTAAAGATTTTTGTACGTCTCTATGGAATGTAAAATGTAAAGATATACTGCGGACGACTGTAGTGCAATGTGTATATAATAGAAAATAATATGTAATATGACCCAATTTGTTTGAGGTTTAACGCACTATAAAACTTTTTTTAGATATAGAATTTATATATAGGGGATTATATACGGGATTGTCTGGTAAAGAAACAATATGTTTAACAGCAATAGTTGTAGATTTTTAAACTATAGGAGTTTGAAAATTTTTTTTGAAATCGTCGAATATTATAGGAGCAGGAAAAATAAATTTTAAAAATTTACACCTATTATATATGTATGGGAGCTATTTATATTAAGTGTAGATTGTTTTTCGACCTTTTTGTTGATATTCAAAAAATAAGATTACTTGAGCTTGAGGCCTTTTTTAATTTTTTATTTATTGCAAAGATTTCCCGATATTTCGAAATTATCAATTTGTATCTTCAGGGTTGATCTTATAAAATCTACCTTTAAAGTGTCTAAATATGGACCGTCGAAACTCCCCAAGAACTATAATTATTTTCATAGAAAATCATTTAAAAAATATATTAAAAATTATTAAAAAATCCACGCCATCACACCCATGTTGAAAAATTACGCATCGAACTTCTACGTACCGAAAATATATAAAACCTATATAGAAAATGTTATCGGGAAAAAAATATCCTCCAAAGATGTTTTTAATTTTAAATACTGAAAACAATCAAACCGATCAGTTTTACCGATGACCATAAATAAAACATCTTTTGAATTACTACGATCGGTATATATACCCTACACCACACTGTGGTACAGGCGTTATGTCTTTTTGCATATGTTTGTAACAGGCAAAATGAAACGAGATAGACACATGGTTCCTTTTGAGAATATGCATAGAATCACTTTCTAAGTCGGTTTATGTATGTCCGTCCGTCCGTTTGTCCGTCTGTCTGTCCGTGATAAATTGTAAACAAACTACAGGTCGCATTTATGATTGGAATTGGATGAAATTTTGTACAACTCATTTGTTTGGCCCAAGGACGAACCCTATTGAAATTGGGAAAAATCGGTTCAGATTTAGATATAGCACCGCATATATATTTTCGTCCGATTTAAGGTAAATGGTGCACCAAAGTCCTTAAATATCTTTCGATTTGCACGAGATTTCGCACAGCGTACTGAATTAAGCCTAGAATGATGTGTGCTAAGTTTCGTAAAAATTGGTTTAGATTTAGATATATCTTCCATATAGATTTACACGAACTTTGACATATCCTACTATATTAAGTCTAGAATGATGTGGGCTAAGTTTCGTGGAAATAGATTCAGATTGAAATATAGCTCCCATATATATTTTCGTCCGATTTAATGTAAATGTTGGACCAAAGTCCCTCTATATCTTTCGATTTGCACGAAATTTTGCATAGCGTACTGAATTATGCCTAGGAGAATTTTCGTTAAAATGGGTTCAGATTTAGATATAGCTCCCATATATATTTTCGTCCGATTTAATGTAAATGGTGGACCAAACTTCCGATATATCTTTCGATTTCGATTTGGCATGGCGTACTGAATTAGGTCTAGAATGATGTGTGCTACGTTTCGTGAAAATCGGTTCAAAGTGCGTAAATAGCTTTCTATTTCCATGAAATTTGTCATATCGTACTAAATTATGTTTTGAATGATGTTTGTAAATTTTCGTGAAAATCGGTTCAGATTTAGATAAAGCTCCCATATATAGTTTCCTCCAATTTAATGTAAATGGTCATGGTATCAAAGTCCCTTTATACCTTTCGATTTGCACAAAATTGGCAATAGCGAACTGACTTAAGTGTAGAATAATGCGTGTTAACTTTCCTTGTAATTGGTTCAAATTTAGACATATCTGCCACCCATATATTTTCGTCCAATTTTAGTTAATGGAACACCAAACTCCTAATATTTGTCGTATTGATACAAAATTTTGCACAACGTATCCAGTTGAGACTAGAATGACGTTATTATTTTTTTTTTTGCATTGAGTGCAAATGCACACATACAGATTTCGAAGGGGTGTCTGATTGATATTACCGAATAGTGTGTATCAAGTGTGCTATAAATCGATTTATACAAATTTGTCGGATTGGTGTTAGTCGGTTCATTTATCGATAGAGATCAACTCAAAGTTTTTAAGGAAATGTTAAAAGAAAATTGAGAATTCCCATATGTAGAATATAACCAAAGTGGTGAAGGGTATCATATAGTCGGCCAGTCGACTCACTTAATATTCCAAGAACAAGATCTAAATTTGCTCCATGAACCTGTAGATGATTATCTCAATCTAAATCGATCAGAATATTTAAATACATTTCAATGTATAAAAATTTTTTAGAACTTGAAAAGCGTAGAATAAATTTTAAGACACATAACATAAATATAATGAATTCGTATGTAAAAAAAAATACATACACATTCCACACATATTTTTTGCATGCATACATTCCTTTACTAAAATATGAAAATAAGTTCCTCAACACTGTTAGCTTTTGCTAAAAAAAAAACAAACATACATATTAATTTGTAATTGTACACACGCACATAAAAACTGCTTAGTCGTCAGTGTGCTATTTGCAAACGTTGGGAATATCTATGAAAACAGAAGTATGCTAAAAATGGTGAAAATATGCGAATTATTATATGAGGAGAAAAAACACAAAAATGGGAAACACATGTGCGATATATTTTATACACTTGGCTCCAAAATAGGCGCCACAATTGTAATGAAAAAAACAAGGCCACTTCAAAAAAAAAAAAAAAAAAAAAAAAAAAAAAAAATGGAATGAACTACAACATGATACTAACAGCAAGATAAGATTTTTCTTTATCTTTTTGTAAATATGGAAAAAAATATAAAATGTTTAAATTGTATGCCTTCAGAAAGATAGCTGTAGTTGTCATCTACAGTTTACTGTTACTGTGCGTAATAAAAATCCTCTTAACTCTATAAAATATTAAGATTCACCATCAAGGTTATATAGATGTTCGTTCATCGTCCGTTTTGCTTCATTTATTCATTTGTCGTCCTTGTTGGCCGGTGGCCCTTGGGATACGCATCGAGAATATCATAATTTATTTTCAGTTAAATGCAGAGATAAAGTGGAGTCTAACTTTTAGACGAGTTTTGTAATTAATGTAATGAACATTAGTTTGCAATTCTGTTACTATTTGCTGCTATTTGAAATTATCACTGGAAATGTAATTATCAAGAATAGTTCGGAATACTTTAGGCAAAATGGTTGAATGTGGAGGACAGAATCATTATTTAAATCATTGATTAACCTACATTATTTATTCTCTATTTTTATATAATTTCCTATTTAAATTTACCAATGTCTAAACTTTACTCATATTAAATTATAAAAAAATGTCAATCAAATTTAAATTTGCTAAAATTCTATTAATTTGAACGGGATAGATTGATTTATTGTGGAAGTCCATTATCAATTACGTAGCACTCACTGATGCCACTATGCACATACATATATAGGCTATAAAATATTAACAAGCTCCGGTGATTATAGCCAAGAATATTGTCATAACTTTTAATCGTTGTCATAAAATTGTTTGTGTGTGCATGTTTTTTCTTCTTCTTTTATAAAATGCTTACCCTATAAAAATCAACAATTTATTACTTAATAGTGTTAATAATTCTTTAGGCTATTGTTGGCTATTTTTTGTGTGGGAAAAGTTTAAACTTTAGAAAGGTGATACTTTCGTTGAATTAAGAACTATTTTTTCGATTGAATTCAAAATATTTGGGTGTTCGGGCAAATATATATTTATAGGTAGATCAATGTATTTGCTTGAATTCTTGAACAGCCTTTTACTGCTGACTTCGTGGGCGTTGTATTAGGATGTTTTGGTTTAGTATGGTTCGGAAGTACATTGTCGAATTATCAAAAACAACATCTAAGAAGATCCAAAGTTTTCTGTGTGGTTGTATTCTGGCTTACGGGAACGCCCGATCCGATCACTGGAACATACGAAAGTTTGTGGGCCGGTGGTCGTTCCATATTTATTCAAAAATTATGACGATTCTGTCGACGATATTTAGTTTCAACTAGATGGCACAACTTCCCACACATCACACCAATCAATGCACTTTAGTGGATAGATAATTTACAAATTTAAAATAGTCAATTATCCACACAGATCGTGTGATATCAGATCGTTAGACCACGGGATATGATCAAACCCACTTCGATTCAGACCTTGGAGCAAAACTTACGTTGCTTTAGTGGCACGAACAGATTTTGCTCCAACTATTAGACCCCATGAAGTGGTCTCCGTTGAATAGTTCGAGTAAATTGAATAGTTGATAGAATTTGATAGTCATGCTCGTCTATCTGTCAGTTGAAAAGACGATACAGATCGGTGATCCTTGAAATTACGTATTTGAAAACTAAATTGCTAAAAATTTCAAACTTTTCAATGTATTTTATTAAGATTAAGTAAGTTATCATCAAAAGTGGACCGAAATTGATACCGTTTGGCAGGAATTTTTGATATGGTAATAAGATATCATACATAACTATGTCTTTTTCCAAAAAAAAAAAAAATATATATTTCGAGCTTGGGCAATATTGCGCGATATTTACTCTCTCTCTCTCTCTCTCTTGGTCGATTAAAGGTCAACAGCCTCTCTGCCGTATTTTTTTCCGAATCTTATTTTCGGGAGTAAAAACATACTCCATAATATTCAAATGTTGTTGTTTTACAAAAAAAAAAAAAAAAAAAAAAAAAAAAAAACATTATTCACACAAAAGTCTGGTTCGATTTGACCCCCTAAAGTATTGTCCGATCTTAATCCGAAAAAGTAAAGCTTGTTTTCTGGTCACATGGTCTTTGATGTTGGGGTCATAATTGTGGATCCTAGAGTGACCAAAAAACAGACTAAATAGTTGTTGGTCCATTTTATCCTGTAAATAGTAACCGATCTTTGGCCTACATTCAAAACTTCGTTACAATTGGTCCATAACCGTAGTATCGTGTTAACGAACAAGGTTAGATCCATATTTTATTATACCGATCATATCTCGACTACATGATTCGGTATGATTCTTTTGTAAGACAATTTATGGTGAAACAATAAACCAAATCGATAAATAAATGGGTTTTATCGATTTGTATACCCTTCACCACACTGTGGTACAGGGTATTATGTCGTTGTACATATGTTTGTAAAAGGCAAAAGGAAACGAGATAGACACATTTCTAAGTCGATTTATAAATGTCCGTCCGTCTGTAGATGTTAAATTGTAAACAAAGTACAGTTCGTATTTATGATCCGATTTGGATGAAATTTAGCACAAGTCGCTTATATGGCCCAAGGACGAAGTCTATTGCAATCGGTGCAGATTTCGATATAGCTCCCATATATATTTTCGTCCAATTTGAAATAAATGGGGCACCAGGATCCATATACATCTTTCGATTTGCACGAATTTCGGTATAGCGTACTGAATTAAGTCGAGAATGATGTGTGCTATGTTTCGTGAAAATTGAATCAGATTTAGATATATCTCCCATATATATATTTTCGTCGGATTTTATGTAAATAGTGTACCAAAGTCCCTGTGTATCCTTCAATTTGAACGAAATTTGATGTAGCGTGCTAAATTGAGTCTAGAGGCGATACATATGTAGAATATACCCAAATTGGTGAAGATTATCATATAGTCGGCCCAGTCCGACTTTGCTACTTTCCTTACAGTTTTTTTTTTTTGAATTATCCTGTCTGGCAGTAGATGAGCGATATAATTTTAAGAAAATTAATTCCAAAGAATTTTCGAAGCACTTTTTCTATTGCAGTTATGATCCCTCCAAAACATGAGTTTTGAACCCTTCTTTATCATCATCGCCGATGTCTAAGAGCTCGGCGTTTTTTTTTTTTTTGTTTTTGTTTTTTTGTCTCAGACATATAAATTGTGTTGTACCACTACAATTGTTCGTATTTCGTTGTTCAAGCGGAACAGTCGACACATGAATAGTTTTGGTTCGAAATATTCACCGGAGACCGCATGAACTTTATCCATGTTTTTTTCAGTAAATGCCAAATATACAATAGATTTGATACCTAAACTTTTCAATATTTATAAATAGAATTCCGATTTGAACTAAACTTTGCAGAAAAATCTGAGATGAGTACGCCAGCTCCATATAAACCATGGTGTTAGCTACACTTTTCAAAATAAGAGGCTGCAAGTTGGCATTTGGGGTTCTGTGAGAGCTGTTCTGTATTTGTTTTGACATAATCCCCAAAGAAAGGTCAAGTTCGGTATTATGAAATGACTGTCATTTTGTGAGAAATATGTTTGCTGGAAATCATATTAATTCATGTATTGGCATAAACCCCACATACAGATCCTTTCCAAGTTTTGATATTTTTTATGAATTTGCAAAAAGAGTTGAACAGACAGTTTTCAATTTAGGTCCATACACAATCAAGTTAATTTTCTACTGAGCATACCGGCTTTATTTATAACATTCAGTATTGAATCAATTTATGAACTCAATGGTCTGTCACTTTCAAAATTCTGTGTACAAATATATTTAATTGTCATGAATTAGTCATGAGATCCACACTTCCCATTTTTTATTTCGTTTATTCAAATAAGATTTTTTTTGTCGAAATTAATTCAAATTATTCACTATTTTGATTGTACACAAACAGTGAAAGCCTCTAATCTTCAATTCGCCATTTCAATTGTTCGGAAATAACTAGCGGCCAAAATAAAATGTAAACTCAATGGCGGTACGCACAAAATTGGATTTTCATCAAATAAAAAAAAATACAAAAGTGTTTCAATTTGATTGTATTTATCCAGTGGCGTTGATTGTTATTCAATACACTGGCCATAAAATACAAAAAATCTCCAACCATAATGAGTGTTGATGGATGATTTGATTTTTGTCTGGCTAGTATTTTGTAGTCAGATAAAAGAAAAATAAATCAAATGGTGGGGCGATTCATCTATTGATTGACTATTGAAATAATAGCTCACAAGCACCAAAATAAATAACTCAAAAAGTCAATCAAATGGTTGTGTGAGAGAGATACCTGCATCATTCTACTGCGATAGGTATTTACCTAATTAAATGTTTAAATTGGAATTTAGTTTCCTATATAAAACAGTCTTTATTTGTCTTGTTCAATGGAGCCCCATTGCTTTGATCGTTGATTTTCCCCACCTTCCCGCCATTGTAAAATGTATTTGATGTAGGTATCTGGGTACTCCACTGTTGTTAAGTACCGAAAATTTATGGCTGCAAAATATTTATTTTCGTTCTAGCCTTCCCCAATATAACAGCATCCAGTTATTGTTCGAAGCTAAAAACTGAAACTGGTTCCATGCTGTTTGTTCATTGTTGTTGTTGTTTATGACCAAATGTTTATCTATCATCAGTTAATTTCTATGGAGAACGACGCTGTTGTGTGCGAATGTAATTCGTGTCTATAAATTTTCGCCAAATAATAACAAACAATATAACTATATCACAGAATTCTAATCGATTGAAGGGAAAATGTTGAAAGCTTCCAAATCAAATAACACTTTATAACATCAGAGCAGCAACAACAACAACAATATCAGTGGCAGCAACAACGATTATATCAACAAATAAATTACTTCCTCTTGCTTTGGGAGGAAACAAACAATTGGGACATAAACTTGTGCTCAAGTACATCGGTAAGTTGTTGTGAATAAATCCCCGGGGTATACTTCTGCATTGTTCCGTGGGACTTATTCACAACAATAACAGCAACAACATACGATTTATATGTCTCGTAAGACAATCGCTTGAAGATATTTTGGTTTCCATTTAAATAATTACTAAAAATTTATTGATGTTACTGTGGGTTATTTAAAAACACATGAAATTAAATTGACTGAAAACCCTATCTACCCCTTTAGATAAGTCTAACTGGAATTTTTGAAGGGCCAAAATAGGCGTGGATTTCATAAAGACTTATTTTTGAAGGGCCAGAATAGGCGTGAGTTTTTTAAAGACAAAATTTTCAAGGGTAAAAATAGGCGTGGGTTTTTTAAAGACTAATTTTTCAAGGGTAAAAATAGGCGTGGGTTTTTTAAGACTAATTTTCCCATGGCAAAAATAGGCGTGGGCTTTTTAAAGACTAATTTTTCAAGAGTAAAAATAGGAGTGGGTTTTTTACGAGCGCCTAGAAACATCATATTACCGTTGCCCTGGCCATGACATTAAAATTCTGCTAGGAGATTTCAATGCAAACATCGGAAGGGAAAATATCTTTGGCCACACCGTCAGAAAATTCAGCCTCAATGAAGAATTGACTTCGCGGCAGCAAAAAAAATGGTAGATAGCAGGTCCTGATTCAATCATGTCGATATACACAAGGCCACATGGATTTCTCCCGATCGAAGAGCGAGAAATCAAATCGATCATGTTGTGATAGATGGTAGGCATTCATTCAGTCTTTTAGACGTCCGATCGATCCGAGGATCGAATATCGATTCGGACCATTACCTTAGGTTAGGTTTGGGGATGTGCAGTCACATGTGTGACTGCAACACTCTCAGACCGGTTAGGTCCGTTGTGATCATCCACAAGAAGAGATACAGCGAAGTGAAGAGACAAGAGATAGATCTGTAGGGGAGAGAAGATTAGTGAATTAAAGGAGTGAAGAGTGAAGGTCGATGGCCCTATGAGTCAGACAGAAAAAGTGTTACGTGCCAAGCTTGTATGCTCCTAATAACTTTATGTTTCTAATTATGCTGTAGATTAGAGCAGGTTCGGCTGTTGAGAAGAGGCTGAGACTAGGTAGAAAATGAGCACCCATTAGTCTGTGTCGCCTGTAAGCCGGGGCTGGGCACTGGCTCAGGAGATGCTCAATTGTCTCCGTCTCCTCCTCGTCAACACAGAGTCTACATTAATCAGTTACATCGAGATCCCACTTACTAGTAAAGGCACTGATGTTGCAGTGACCAGTGATGATTCCTGTCACCACTCTAATTTCGGCTTTATTCACGTTCAATAGTGAGCGCGTTCTTTTGGTAGACAGAGTCGGCCAAATGGATCTTGACACGTTGCACCTAGGTTCGTTGTGCCAAAGTTCACAGGCTGTCTCGTCAAAGAATGCCTCAAAATTCCTATAGAAAAGACATATGGGTGGTTTGATTGAGTCATCAGTTTCTAGATCGGTGGAATGAAATCCTCGTCTAGCTAGTTCGTCCACCCTTTCATTACCCAAGATGTCACAATGTCCTGGTACCGAACACAACCGATAGCTATGGTTAAGTTCTTCCAGAGCTGCTCTACACTTGAGGACGGCTTCGGATTTGATGTGACAAGATTTGATGGCTTTAAGAGCCGCTTGACTATCCACAAAGATAGTCACCGGTTCAACGACCTCAGCATCCAGACTTTTTATCAATTCCGCTGCCTTTCAGATCGCGAAGATTTCAGCTTGGAAAACACTGCAGTTGCTATCCAGCTTGTAGGTTAACTCAAGGCCTAACCTTTCACAGTAGACGCCTGCCCCAGTGCCTTCTTCCATCTTGGATCCGTCTGTATAGAAAGCCAGACCGTCCAGAGGAGGGTTACTTCGTTTCCAATCATCTCTACTAGGAATAACGACATCAACATCGTCAAATGTAAGAATTGGTGATATATAGTCGCTTAGTTTAACGCGTTGGTCCAAAGCTATACCTTGTTCATTCAGAACACTACTATGCCCAAAGGTACAGTTCCGTCAGAGTTTTTGTTCATGCAGCCTTAGGGGGCTACGCGCAGCTTGACACTTAATGCTGAGGCCTAAAGGCTTGAAATACAGCATTGCGTTCAAAGCTGCTTGTGGCGTACTCCTTCTGGCTCCTGTAACTAAAATCGCGGCGGCTCTTTGTACCTTGTCTATATTACTGGATGTCGACTTGAGGCTCAGACAGTTCCACCAAACAAGAGAGCTATAGGACAAGATGGGCTTCACCACAGTGTTATACATCAAGTGTATAGTCGATGGTTTTAGCCCCCAGCTTTTCCCTATGGAGTTCTTGCATGCATAGAGTGCAATCATTCCTCTCTTCGCCCGTAATAACCAGTAGCCTTGAGGTGTGCCTCTAGTTACCGTTTTCCTGATTTTTGCATCCCCCACACTTGAATTTATAATCCTGCTGTTAAGCATTTTATCTATCCAATGTGTCAGGGTATCAGGAATGCCAACTTCCCTAAGTGAGTGGTTTATGGATTCAAGTTTAACGTTGTTAAAGGCTCCCTCTATATCTAAGAAGGCAGCCAGCGTAGTCGTAATGCTACTGATGTGAAAAACGCATCGTATAGGGCAATCCTGCGGACAGTAGCAACACGTAATGCGATGGAGAACTTTCAGAAAAAAGAAGAAATGACAAGAAAAATGTGAGCGTGAGCAAATCGAGATGTACAGTAGTCAGAATGAAGTCCGAAAATTTTACCAACGAATAAATCACTAAACCGAATGCTTTGGTGCAGACACATCCTCCTGTAGAAATGCAGATGGAAACCGGGTGACAGATACAGACAGCGTGTTGAGGATCTGGAAGGAGCATTTTGAAAAACATCTGGTATCAAATCGTAGCGGTGAAGAGGATACCCCAGAACCAATAATAGATGACGGTATTGGGTGTATACCACCTAGCCAAGATGAAGTCAGAATAGCAATCAATCGGCTGAAGAATAATAAAGTAGGACGTGCCGATGGGTTACAAGCCGAACTATTCTAGACTGGTGGTCAGATGCTGGTAAGGAGCATGCACAAGCTGATTAGTACAGTTTGGCTAGAGGAATGCATGCCCTCTGATTCCAACCTCAGGATCCTGTGTCTCGTGCACAAAAAAGGAGACAAGACGATATGTGCCAGCTATAGAGGAATAATAATAAACGTACTATGTGAACGACTTAAGCCAATGGTCATTGGTATTATTGGACCATACCAAAGCGGTTTCAGACCTGGCAAATCCACCGCTGACCAGATATTCACCCGGCGCAAAATCCTGGAAAAAAACCCACGAAAAACACATCGATACATTCCACCTATTCGTCGACTATAAAGCCGTATTCGACAGCCCTATCCGTTCAGAGGTGTATAAAGCCATGTCTGCGTTCGACATTCCTGTAGCTGGCACAATATCAGCAGTTAAAGTCGGAAAGGACCTCTCGGAGCCCTTTAATCCCGAACGAGGATTCAGACAAGGTGGCAGTTTGTCGTGTGACCTTTTTAACATATTGCTAGAAAAGGTCATACGAGAGGCAAAAGTGAACAGAAATGGTACTCTGTACACCGTACAACACATGTTAATCGCCTACGCCGATGATGATCGATATAATGGGTCGAACATTGACCACTTTTGAACAAATTGAGAAGGAGTCTGTCAAAGTGGGTCTGGCAGTAAACGGCGAGAAGACCAAGCTGATGGTATCAACGCGCATGATGTCCAGTAGACTCGGACCAACTGTGGAACTTGGAAACTACAGCTTCAAGGTAGTCAAAGATTTTATATACCTTGGTAACGCCATAAACAAAACGAATGACATCAGTTTTGAAATTCGGAGTAGGATAGTGATGGCCAACAGATGCTACTACGGTCTGAGCATACCACAAGGCCACCTCCCACCAGACCAAACTGACACTCTACAGAACGCTGATACTACCCGTGCTGTTATATGGATCTGAAGCATGGGTACTTGCGCAAGCAGATGAGGCTGCTCTTGGAGTGTTTGAGAAACATTTTCTCCGAAAGATCTATGGGACGATCTGCGTTGACGGTGAATATCGTCGTCGAATGAACCATGAATTGTACCAGCTATTTTCGGACATCGACATTGTTAGACGTATTGAGCTGCAGCGACTACGTTGGCTAGGTCATGTTGTGAGAATGGATGAAGATACCCCAGCCCAGAAGGCAAACCAGTTAATGGTTCACACAGACAAATATGATGGAAATACCAAGTGGAAGACAACATTGCCGAATATGGTATTTAAAA
This sequence comes from Musca vetustissima, assembly GCF_032173495.1. Classification (NCBI taxonomy): domain Eukaryota; kingdom Metazoa; phylum Arthropoda; class Insecta; order Diptera; family Muscidae; genus Musca; species Musca vetustissima. The sequence goes on along the minus strand of NW_026878677.1, from coordinate 120,721 downwards.
TTGGAAAAACTGTGCAAAAGACCAACGCGCCTGGAATTTTTTTAAGCGCGGCTTATGGAACGAAAGTCACAAGCCAGCTAAGTAAGTAAGTATTTATCAAAGACCAAAACAGGCGTGGGGTTTTTTAAAGACTAATTTACAAAACTAGCGTAGATTTTTTAAAGGCTAAATTAGGCGTGGATTTTTTAAAGACTAATTTTTCAAAAGCCAAAGCAGGCGTGAATTTTTTAAAGGCTAAATCAGCTGTGGATATTTTAAAGACTAATTTTCAAAGACAAAACAGGCGTAGGTTTTTCAAAGGTTAAATCAGGCGTGGATTTTTTAAAGACTAATTTTTCAAAGGCCAAAGTAGGCTTGGATTTTTTTAAGACTAATTTTTCAAAGGCCAAAATAGATTTTTTTGATTTGTATACCCATCACCACACTGTGGTACAGGGTATTACGTCTTTGTGCATACGTTTGTAACAGGCAAAAGGAATCGAGATAGACCCATGCTTCCTGTTGAGAATATGCATAGAATCACTTTCTGAATCGATTTATGCATGTCTGTCCGTCCATCCATCTGTCCGTCTGTAGATGTAAAATTGTAAACAAAGTACAGGTCGCATTTATGATGATGTGTGCTAAGTTTCGGATGAAATTTTGCACAGCTCACTATTTGGAATTGGGAAAATCGGTTCAGATTTAGATATAGCTCCCATATATATTTTCGTCCGATTTAAGGTAAATGTTTTACCAAAGTCCCTATTTATCAATCGATTTGCACGAAATTTGGTATAGCCTACTGAATTAGGTCTAGAATGATGTGTGCTAAGTTTCGTGAAAATCGTTTCAGATTTAGATATAGTTCCCATATATAGTTTCGGCCGATTTTAGGTAAATTGTGCACCAAAGTCCCTGAAAATAATTTGATTTGCCCGCATTTTGGCGTAGCGTATTGAATTAAGTCTAGAATGACTTGTGCCAAGTTTCGTGAAAATCGGTTCAGATTTAGATATAGCTCCCATATATAGTATCGCCCGATTTTAGGGAAATGGTGCACCAAAGTCCCTATATATCTTTCGATTTGCACGAAATGTGGTATAGCCTACTGAATTAGGTCTAGAATGATGTGCACTAAAGATCCATAGCTAGGCCGATTGACACAACGTACTGAAGTTAATACACTGCGTATCATAACTATAGACGCACCCTTAATTCAATTGGTATGTTAGTTGAGAAATAGAATGGACCCATTAAGTTATTGTTCACAATAAAACGATCAAAAACACATATTATTCAACAAAAATAAATTATTTATTCTTTATGGTTTCGCCGAATTCTGCACTTTCAAAATTGCTGGTGTTGTATAACTATAGACGCACTTTTACAAAATTAGAAAAATTACTTTTTTAAAACTTAAATAAAATAAAATATCTTTTATAAATAATGGGTAGGGCCTCCATTATTTTGAATAAGTTCAAAAATGTTATCCATCACACTGTTGATCAAAGTTATTCGCAAGTCTTCATCGATTGACCGCCATTCATTGATAATCACTTCTTGGAAATAAAATAATGTTTGGTATTGGCGGTTTTCTGCATAGACACGACGAGTCAAGATTCCACACATGTTCTCGATCGGATTCTGGTCGGAAGTTTTAATATTTTTTAATTTTAACCATACTTGAGTACGGCGACTTTTATGAACTGGTGTGTTGTCCTGCTAAAAAACGAGTCCTTGATTGTTGCTGCTTTCCCAAAATGGCAATAATTTGTCTTCCAAGACTTGAACGTATTCCATTGATTTCATCCGACAACATGGAAACGTCAAATAAAGCATTCCGTGGCTATAAAATGCTATATTAATCTCTGCCAGGTTTGCTTGTAATCGGTTCAGATATAGATATAACTTAGCTTCCATGTATAATATCGACTTATTTATGTTAATTGTACACCAAATAATCAATGGGTGTCTGATTGAGATTAAATTTTAAACAGTACAGCGACGTCTTTTCGGATACATATGTAGAATATACCCAAGGTGGTGAAGGGTATCATATAGTCGGCCCAGTCCGACTTTACTGCTTTCCTTACTGGTTTTTTGCTAAAAATAAATGCCTTCATTTTCATACTAATATAATTTATATATTTTCATATCTCTTCTCATTACAGGTGAGTTTTACTAATTGCCGCAATCATTTCACTGAATACCCTAATAAATCTTTAACTGACTATCAGCAACAATTTGCCTGTATATACGTAAGTTCAGTGATTTATTTCCTACCATATATTTTTGTTAGGTGATTTGAAAACAAGTAGTGATATATGGTTTAGGTGCAATTAACAAATTTCGACCAACCTCAATTTTACCTCTTCAAATGTGTGAATACGACCATATGTCATGTTGTTGCCAAATGAAATATCTTTCCAATACTCAGTTGGGAATTGCGTTCAGAATATTTAATTTCATTATTGTCATCTTCAAACATACATACCTACATATCTAAATCAAATTTCTAAACAAATTGGTTAATTAACCGTACTCGATGCAGAACGAAGTGCAGAGCAAAAAAGTGTCAGTCAGTTTGCAATGACAATATGTCATAACGGCTTGAGTGAAATGCTCAAATGACGTGAGGTCGTTTCGACAAGTTGTCTGGAATAGTAGAAGAGTAGATTTTTACATTCCAATGATATATTAACATATATTCGATATGTGGGTGCGTGAGTGTGTTTGATTGTTGTTCATATGTAATAAATCTTCGTTGATTTTGCGGCAGTGTAGAAACATGTTTTTCAATATCGACACAACGATTGCTTGTGATGTGTTGTTGAAAATCTAATTAATCATATCATGGCGCATCATCACAATTTATGGACAGTTTAATTTGAAAAGCAACAACAACCACAACACGAAGCGTATCATTTTGAAATGGAAAAAAGGCTTTCATATGTATATGTGTCAAATGTGATTATTAATGACTCGATGGCCTTTTAATATTTTTTTTATAATAATTTCAACACTTGTATTAAGTGGTCCTTAGGGAGGGTCATTTATGACAAATTGATCAAAATTATGGAGTTTAACGAAAGGCCATAACGTTTTCACCTTAGTTTTATTAATTTTGTTCAATTAATAAGGAGTATTATATTCCCGGTCGTCTATTTCTAAAAAAATATTTATTGCAAAAAAATTTTTTTCAATTAAGTCACTTTGCATCTCATTTCCCTTTTTACAAATTGAAAATCCCCAAATTACAAATCACTCTCTCTTAGCATTTTTCATCACACTCACTTTCAGCTACAATGTATATTCATACATATTTATCAATGTCATAAATGCATGAACAGTATTTTCAAGTCTCCTTGACTTCTTTGCCTGCCACCCAATGTGTGTTTAGTGGGGCCCCAAAAATTTTGCTGTTCCCCTAAATCACCAAACAAAAATTTTCTACACTTGCGTTTTTCTTCGAATGCACAAAAGCACACACACACACCCAACGAGAGTTTTCCGCATTGCATCATTAACCCTGTTCAGTAATAAATAAACAAGTTCATTTAAAATACAACAACAACAGCAACAACAAACAAAACAAAAATAGAATGAGAAAAATGCAACAACAACAACAGCAACCAACCACTACAGACTAAATGTTAAATTAGTGGCAACTAAAAAAGTAATCAAGTGACGGAACCGCAAATAAAATGTGAAACAGACAGACGTACATTTTTTTTTTTGGGAGAGGGGAGAGAATACCCTCGCTGTAAACTTGTAATGACAAATAATGTAAAGTGTGTCACTATGCTAGTACGGCAAAATGACATACCCTACATCCTCCAACTCTAATAGGCTTGATTATTTTTTTTTTCAGGATTCACAAATGTTTTTTCAAAGTTTTCCAATAGGTGCGGATTTTTTAAAAATATTTTTTTAATGACCACAGTAGGCGTCCATTTTTAAAAGAATATTCTTCCAAGGGTTAAACAAGGCGTGGATTTGTTAAAGAATATTTGTTCAAGGGTTCTAATAGGCGTGGATTCAAGGGTTATACAAGGCGTGGATTTTTTAAAGAATATTTTTTCAAGGGTTCTAATAGGCGTGGATTCAAGGGTTATACAAGGCGTGGATTTTTTAAAGAATATTTTTTTCAAGGGTTATACAAGGCGTGGATTTTTTAAAGAATAGGCGTGGATTCAAGGGTTATACAAGGCGTGGATTTTTTAAAGAATATTTTTTCAAGGGTTCTAATAGGCGTGGATTTTTTAAAGAATATTTTTTCAAGGGTTCTAATAGGCGTGGATTCAAGGGTTATACAAGGCGTGGATTTTTTAAAGAATATTTTTTCAAGGGTTCTAATAGGCGTGGATTCAAGGGTTATACAAGGCGTGGATTTTTTAAAGAATATTTGTTCAAGGGTTCTAATAGGCGTGGATTCAAGGGTTATACATGGCGTGGATTTTTAAAGAATATTTTTTCAAGGGTTCTAATAGGCGTGGATTCAAGGGTTATACAAGGCGTGGATTTTTTAAAGAATATTTTTTCAAGGGTTCTAATAGGCGTGGATTCAAGGGTTATACAAGGCGTGGATTTTTTAAAGAATATTTTTTCAAGGGTTCTAATAGGCGTGGATTCAAGGGTTATACAAGGCGTGGATTTTTAAAAAATATTTTTTCAAGGGTTCTAATAGGCGTGGATTCAAGTTTTATACAAGGCGTGGATTTTTAAAGAATATTTTTTCAAGGGTTCTAATAGCCGTGGATTCAAGGGTTATACAAGGCGTGGATTTTTTAAAGAATATTTTTTCAAGGGTTCTAATAGGCGTGGATTCAAGGGTTATACAAGGCGTGGATTTTTAAAGAATATTTTTTCAAGGGTTCTAATAGGCGTGGATTCAAGGGTTATACAAGGCGTGGATTTTTAAAGAATATTTTTTCAAGGGTTCTAATAGGCGTGGATTCAAAGGTTATACAAGGCGTGGATTTTTTAAAGAATATTGTTTCAAGGGTTCTAATAGGCGTGGATTCAAAGGTTATACAAGGCGTGGATTTTTTAAAGAATATTGTTTCAAGGGTTCTAATAGGCGTGGATTCAAAGGTTATACAAGGCGTGGATTTTTTAAAGAATATTTTTTCAAGGGCGTGGCGGATGAACTCATGAAGTACAAAACCGATATTATTTCCTTACAGGAAATGCGATGGAAAGGGACAGGCGTAAGTAAATCAGATGATTAAATCAGATGATTAGCTGCCATGAAACGAGACATGAAATTGGCTGCGGATTTATGGTTAACAGGAGAATAAAAGACCTCGTCTCCAGATTCACCCCCGGAAGATGAGCGAATTGCTATAATCCGTATAAAAGCGAAGTTCTTCTACATCAATCTCATTTGCGCCCATGCTCTGACCGATGATAAGGATGAACAGACCAAAGAGCGCCTAGAAACAGCATGTGACCGCTGCCCTAGCCATGACATTAATATTCTGCTAGGAGATTTTAATGCAAAAATCGGAAGGGAAAATATCTTTGGCCCCACCGTCGGAAAATTCAGCCTGAAGAAGAAACATCCGACAACGGCATAAGGTTGATTGACTTCGCGGCAGCAAACAACATGGTAGTTAGCAGCACCAGATTCAAGCATCTCAATATACACAAGGCCTCCTGGATCTCTCCTGACCAAGAAACGAGAAATAAAATTGTACATGTTGTGATAGACGGAAGGCATTTGTCCAGTGTTTTAGACGTCCGATCGATCCGAGGAGCGAATATCGATTCGGACCATTACCTTGTGGCAGACAAGGTACGCACCCTTCTTAATGTAGCAGCAAAGGTGCGATCTAATGTAACACGGAAATTTGACGTCGAAAAGCTGCAAACACAACAGATAGCAGAAGCCTACTCCGCTCAACTTACCCAACTGCTTGAAGAAAGCACTTCTTGTCCCGATAATAATTTAAAAGCACAGTGGCAGAGAATAGGTGCGGATTTTTTAAAAATATTTTTTTAATGACCACAGTAGGCGTCCATTTTTAAAAGAATATTCTTACAAGGGTTAAACAAGGCGTGGATTTGTTAAAGAATATTTGTTCAAGGGTTCTAATAGGCGTGGATTCAAGGGTTATACAAGGCGTGGATTTTTTAAAGAATATTTTTTTCAAGGGTTATACAAGGCGTGGATTTTTTAAAGAATATTTTTTTCAAGGGTTATACAAGGCGTGGATTTTTTAAAGAATATTTTTTCAAGGGTTCTAATAGGCGTGGATTCAAGGGTTATACAAGGCGTGGATTTTTAAAGAATATTTTTTCAAGGGTTCTAATAGGCGTGGATTCAAGGGTTATACAAGGCGTGGATTTTTAAAGAATATTTTTTCAAGGGTTCTAATAGGCGTGGATTTTTTAAAGAATATTTTTTCAAGGTTATACAAGGCGTGGATTTTTTAAAGAATATTTTTTCAAGGGTTCTAATAGGCGTGGATTTTTTAAAGAATATTTTTTCAAGGGTTCTAATAGGCGTGGATTTTTTAAAGAATATTTTTTCAAGGGTTCTAATAGGCGTGGATTTTTTATACAAGGCGTGGATTTTTTAAAGAATATTTTTTCAAGGGTTCTAATAGGCGTGGATTTTTTAAAGAATATTTTTTCAAGGGTTCTAATAGGCGTGGATTCAAGGGTTATACAAGGCGTGGATTTTTTAAAGAATATTTGTTCAAGGGTTCTAATAGGCGTGGATTCAAGGGTTATACAAGGCGTGGATTTTTTAAAGAATATTTTTTCAAGGGTTCTAATAGGCGTGGATTCAAGGGTTATACAAGGCGTGGATTTTTTAAAGAATATTTTTTCAAGGGTTCTAATAGGCGTGGATTCAAGGGTTATACAAGGCGTGGATTTTTTCAAGGGTTCTAATAGGCGTAAAGAATATTTTTTATTTTTTCAAGGGTTCTAATAGGCGTGGATTCAAGGGTTATACAAGGCGTGGATTTTTTAAAGAATATTTTCAAGGGTTCTAATAGGCGTGGATTCAAGGGTTATACAAGGCGTGGATTTTTAAATAATATTTTTTCAAGGGTTCTAATAGGCGTGGATTCAAGGGTTATACAAGGCGTGGATTTTTAAAGAATATTTTTTCAAGGGTTCTAATAGGCGTGGATTCAAAGGTTATACAAGGCGTGGATTTTTTAAAGAATATTTTTTCAAGGGTTCTAATAGGCGTGGATTCAAAGGTTATACAAGGCGTGGATTTTTTAAAGAATATTGTTTCAAGGGTTCTAATAGGCGTGGATTCAAAGGTTATACAAGGCGTGGATTTTTTAAAGAATATTTTTTCAAGGGCGTGGCGGATGAACTCATGAAGTACAAAACCGATATTATTTCCTTACAGGAAATGCGATGGAAAGGGACAGGCGTAAGTAAATCAGATGATTAAATCAGATGATTAGCTGCCATGAAACGAGACATGAAATTGGCTGCGGATTTATGGTTAACAGGAGAATAAAAGACCTCGTCTCCAGATTCACCCCCGGAAGATGAGCGAATTGCTATAATCCGTATAAAAGCGAAGTTCTTCTACATCAATCTCATTTGCGCCCATGCTCTGACCGATGATAAGGATGAACAGACCAAAGAGCGCCTAGAAACAGCATGTGACCGCTGCCCTGGCCCTGGCTATGACATTAACATTCTGCTAGGAGATTTTAATGCAAAAATCGGAAGGGAAAATATCTTTGGCCCCACCGTCGGAAAATTCAGCCTGAAGAAGAAACATGAAGAAACATCCGACAACGGCATAAGGTTGATTGACTTCGCGGCAGCAAACAACATGGTAGTTAGCAGCACCAGATTCAAGCATCTCAATATACACAAGGCCTCCTGGATCTCTCCTGACCAAGAAACGAGAAATAAAATTGTACATGTTGTGATAGACGGAAGGCATTTGTCCAGTGTTTTAGATGTCCGATCGATCCGAGGAGCGAATATCGATTCGGACCATTACCTTGTGGCAGACAAGGTACGCACACTTCTTAATGTAGCAGCAAAGGTGCGATCTAATATAACACGGAAATTTGACGTCGAAAAGCTGCAAGCACAACAGATAGCAGAAGCCTACTCCGCTCAACTTACCCAACTGCTTGAAGAAAGCACTCCTTGTTCCGATAATAATTTAAAAGCACAGTGGCAGAGAATTGCCCACTCCCTACAAACTGCAGAAAAAGCAACACTAGGATACCAAAAACTACGACCAAGGAACCCATGATACGATCAGGAGTGTCGTAATACTACTGATGTGAAAAACGCACCGTATAGGGCAACCCTGCAGACAGTAGCAACACGTAACGTGATGGAAATTATCGGGAGAAAAGGAGAGAGGAGAAACTTGTTTTCAGAAAAAGAAGAAAGAACAAGAAAAACATGAGCGTGAGCAAATCGAGATGTACAGGAGGCAGAATTAAGTCCGGAAATTCTACCAAGGAGTAAAACACCAAACCGAAGGCTTTGGTGCAGGCACAACCTCCTGTAGATATGAAGAAGGAAACCTGGTGACAGATACAGACAGCGTGTTGAGGATCTGGAAGGAGCATTTTGAACAGCTTCTGGTATCAAATAGTGGCGTTGAAGAAGATACCCCAGAACCAATAATAGATGATGGTATAGAGTGTATACCACCTAGCCATGTTGAGGTCATAAAAGTAATTAATCGGCTCAAGAACAATAAAGCAGCAGGAGCCGATGGGTTACAGGCCGAACTATTCAAGACTGGTGGCCAGATGATGGTCAGGAGCATGCACCAGCTGATCAGTACAATTTGGCTAGAGGAATGCATACCCAATGATTGGAACCTCAGCATTCTTTGTCCCGTGCACAAGGGGACAAGACGATATGTGCCAACTATAGTGGAATAAGTCTCTTTCCCATCGCATATTAAATGCTATCCAGTGTGATGTGTGAACGATTGAAGCCAATGATCAATGACATCATTGGACCATATCAATGCGGCTTCAGACCTGGAAAATCCACCATTGACTAGATTTTCACTCTGTGCCAAATCCTGGAAAAGACCCACGAAAAACACATCGACATATACCATCTATTCGTCCACTATAAAGCCGCATTCGACAGCCCTATCCGTTCAGAGGTGTTTAAAGCCATGTCTACGTTCGGCATTCCTGCAAAATTAATACGGCTTTGCAGGATAACTTTAAGTGGCACAAGGTCAGCAGTTAAAGTAGGAAAGGACCTTTCGGAGCCCTTCTATTATGCGAGAAGGGGAGGGGAAGGCCACGAATTAGATGGAAAGACGAAGTAGAAAACAACATATTGGAAAGTGGTCTTCCAAATTGGTGGATTTGCGCACAAGACCGACGTGCCTGGAAATCTTTTTTAAGAATATGGATATTTTAAGAATATTTTTTCCGAGAGTTCTAATAGGCGTGGATATTTTAAGAACATTTTTCCGAGAGTTCTAATAGGCGTGGATATTTTAAGAATATTTTTCTATCATAACAATTGGCTTGGCGATGCATAAGGTATTCGTCTAGTCGACATCTACCTCCACCACCCGAAATGACATCATGGTTCGAGTTGTGCAAATTTGTCTCCCATCTGATTGTTCACATTACAGCTCAGTTGTTATTGTTGGGATATACGTTTGCTTGAGCGGCAATCATTCACACTTAGCCGTAGTCGTTGTCGCCAGTCAGTCAGTCGCATTGACTGACTGCGAAATTTTTGCAAGCAAGGCAATAAAAATCTACAAAGTGCACACGAAAAACGTGAAAATGCTAAACATCGTTTAGTGGTTTTGGGACAGACATTTGATGTACATTTTTCGTCGCCCAGCTGTTGTTGCGGTCAATAGGGAAGTAGGGTTGACCTTTTTTTGGGATGGGGGCAGAATCTACATAATTGGGGTCATCTCAGGCAGTGATGCGTTGTGAGGAGGAAATGCTCTAAAATAAGAAGATTTTAGGAGAAAATGTAAATTTCCTTACTTTAAAAGGAAATTTAAATTCGAAAAAAACCTGTTTTTCACTCTTAAGACTGTACAACAGATAAATCTTTTCATCATCACCATGGGCTAATGGTCTGCACTTGTCAATGCCAAAAAGAAAAAAAAAAAAAACAAACAGCACAAGACCATTGCTGGTGATGGAAGTGAATATCGACCAAAAGTGAAGAAGATGAAGAAAAAATGGAAATAATTTATTCTGTATGCAAATTTTCGATGAAATGTTGAAAGACGAAGAACAGCTGAAAATAAAAGAAACAATACCCAAATCAATCCCTCAGAATTCTTCTTCTTGTGCTTCCAGCTTACTTTGGCTTTTGTTGTTCTACTTGTCTTCGTTTTTTTCGGTGGAGGAATTTTCCTTTATTTCGACACAACGCCCATCAAACAACAGCAGTATTTAAGTATTCTTCTTTTTTTGTTTGGATATGTCTTCGCCTTGGTAGGCGATGCATTAAAATCTTAATGGCATTTAAAATCGATTAAAAGGCGATTATTTGTTATTTAATGCAAAGAAGATAAGTATTCTGTTCTTTTGTTTGAGTGTATTTTCTTTAAAAATGTTTACAAATATTTTTACCAAATATTAAGTGAATAAGAAATTCCAAATTGTTTTTTGTAAACATGCAAAAGATTTATGGGGAGTATATACATAGTTAAGAATATATTAGAATATAAATATTTGAATTAAAAAACCACGCCTATTTTGGGACTTGAAAATTTCGACTTTACAAAATCCACGCCTATTTTGGGCCTTGAAATTTTCTACTTTACAAAAACCAAGCCTATTTTGGGCCTTGAAAATTTCGACTTTACAAAATCCACGCCTATTTTGGGCCTTGAAAATTTCGACTTTACAAAATCCACGCCTATTTTGGGCCTTGAAAATTTCGACTGTACAAAATCCACGCCTATTTTGGCCCTTGAAAAATTTGTCTTTAAAAAATTCCACGCCTATTTTGGCCCTTGAATAATACGACTTTAAAAACCACGCCTATTTTGGGCCTTGAAAAATTCGACTTTAAAATACCACGTCTATTTTGGTCCTTTGAAAAATTAGTCTTTAAAAAATCCACGCCTTGGTTTGGTCTTTGGAAAATTAGTCACTAAACCAGTAAGGAAAGTTTTAAAGTCGGACTGGGCCGACTATGTGATACCCTTCACCACTTAGGATATATTCTACATATGTCTCCTAACAGACTCCGCCTTTAAGAAAGAACATTGACATTATATAATATATCTAAATCTGAATCGAATATTACGAAGCTTAGCAGACATCATTCTACACTCAATTCAGTACGCCAAGCCAAATTTCGTACAAATCGATAGATATATAGGGACTTTATGCACTATTTACATAAAATCGGACAAAACTATATATAGGAGCTATATCGAAATCTGAACCGATTTTCACGAAACTAAACACACATCATTCAAGGCTCAATTCAGAACGCTATGCCAAATTTCGGGATTTATGTGCAACATTTACATAAAATTGGACACAACTAGGAGCTATATCTAAATCTTAACCGATTTTCACGAAACTCAGCACACATTATTCTAGACCTAATTGAGAACGCTATGCCAAATTTCGTGCAAATCGAAAGATATAAAGAGACTGCAGTGCACTATTTACATAAACTCGGACGAAACTATATATGGGAGCTATATCTAAATCGAAACCGATTTTCGCAAAACTAAACACGTATAATTCTAGGCTCATTTAAGTACGCTATGCCAAATTTCATTCAAATCGATAGATATATAGGGACTTTGGTGCACGATTTACATAAAATCGGACGAAACTATATATGGGAGCCATATCTAAATCTGAACCGATTTTCACGAAACTCAGTACACATCATTCTAGACTTAGTTGAGTACGCTATGCCAAATTTCGTGGAAATCGAAAGATATATAGAGATTTTGGTGCAACCTTTACCTTAAATCGGACGAAAATATATATGGGAGCTATATCTAAATCTGAACCGATTTTTCCCAATTTCAAAAGGGTTCGTCCTTGGGCCAAATAAGTGACCTATGCCAAATTTCATCCAAATCGGATCATAAATGCGACCTGTACTTTGTCCAGAAAAATACATGGACCGACAGGCGGACATGCGTAAATCGACTCAGAAAGTGATTCTATGCATATTCTCAAAAGGAACCATGTGGCTATCTCGTTTCCTTTTGCCTGTTACAAACATATGCACAACGATATAATACCCTGTACTACTGTGTGGTGAAGGGTATAAAAAGCCGCGCATATTTGAAAAATTAGTCTTTAAAATCCGACTTCGAAACATCGGCCCGTAATGCAGCGGTCGGTAATCGCACAATTATGACGATGTAGGTTTTACGATTTTTGAATATATCATTTCCCAAATTACCTAATTAATATGACGCACTTGATGTTTCCATCAGCAGCTATTAAATGTGTGCAGATGAGTGATCATAAAAACGATACGATACGCTTCAACGAATTTTTAATGTTTGTGTTTCTTTTTTCAGTTTAGATCGCTGAAAAGTGTTTTTTCATTATTTTTATTGTCATTATTCAAATAGAAATGTCGCATGCCACAATAAATGCTAACAAGCCAGGGCGGGCAATATGTAGCCAGCCCCGCCATTGGCACGTACATCAGTGGCCTAACCCAAAACGCTGTATAATTGTGTCTTTTCGTGGTGCTCTTTTTTCCATTGCCATATCATCGTCATCATCATCATCGCTGTCATGATTGTCATCCAGTAACGACAGTTTTAGAGGAGGGTTAGAGAATCATGATTTTAACTAATCACCCACTAATTCCACTTTAAATGCTGCAGCTCATACTTGGTGAATTTTGAATCAGTACCACCAACCATGACAATTGGGACATAGGGAACGGATGAGGTGAGTGCGGGAGAGATGAGGTGAATAAGTAAAAATCCAGGGTTAGCTAAAAAGTATATATGCGAAGTGGGGAAACCTTCTATTAATCAGTGGGATAGAAATGTTATCTGTCACTAACTACGAACACTGAAAGAAATTAAGTGGTAAATGGAAATACAAATATGAGAAAAGAGGGTTTAAACATAACTGTAAGGGGGAAATATTAGCGAAAATAATAACAAAGGATTATAGCATTGAAATTGAATTTCCTAGAGGATTTTCATCTTCTTTGTATTTTTTTAATATGGACAATATTCCCTTTTTCCCAGTGTATATTATTTTATTGTTCTGTCACCCTTAGCAAATATTTACACAGTCATATCTACAATTCCGCACATATACATTTTTTATTCTATTTTTATTTTTTCGTTTTATTAAAAGTTCTATTTCCATTTAAATTATGCAATACGTGTGCAGATTTTCAAATGGCATTCGGGATTTTTTTTCTTCTTCGTGGTATTTTCTTTTTTCCCCGTTCCTATGTTTTGTTCTTGTTTACTCTTGACTTGGTTTTAAAGCTTTTCCTCCACAGTGGATTGGGATGCTACCACACAATTCACATACTACATAATCGTATACAAGAATGCTCTGACACAGGAGGGTAGAACGTCAACACTCGCTGATGATGATGATGATTTTTATGGATTTGTGGAATTGTTGTGGGATACAAAATAAAAACAAAAAACAAATACCCCGTCAGGGAGATAATAGTTGCTGTTCGCTTGGTGTTGACGATGTTTGATTGGTTTGACTTTTTGTTACGCTAAGATTACTGAATATATTTCTTGTTATTGTGAATATTTGATGAGTTGACAATTTTTCTGTTTTTCGTCACGGTCAAAAAGAAAGGAATTGACATATCAAGAGGTGTAGTTTATTTTGAGAGGAAATGGTAATGTTGGAAAATACTTGGATTTCAAATGACTTCGCTAAAATTGTTAAATTCCATTGAAATGTAGGGTACTGGCTTCTATTTTATGGATCCTGTCGTATTGACAATGTGGAAATCCGAGGGCATGGTGCGGTTGGCCCATTTAGGGTAAAGATACGATTTGAAGCGTGACCCATTACTTCGAGAAATTTTGGATTCGACAATTCCGGCTGGGTTATTAGGGTGGTTTAAAAAATAAATGTCGGATTCTTTGGAGGCATCCCCTAAAATGTTTCATTTTGCTAGACTTTCGGCTTTCGAAAGATGGAATTGGAATATAATAAAACATGACAATGGGCATTTCTTTTTTTTTTTTTCTTTGGAATGGTTAGAGTAATATGCCAATGTAGTGTACATATACGGAAATATCGGTTTTCCCTTATTTTATAGCCATGCAATTTATAGACGGAAACAGCATCTCCTGGACACGAACATTTTGACGTCACAGTTTTTATACCCTTCGCTTTCTGGGTCGTTTTATGCATAAAAAAACAAGAATACATCATCCGATTTGAATGGAATTTGGAACAGGACTCCTATTTAGACCAAGGACGAAACCTATTGAAATTGGAGAAAATCTGTTGGCATTGGTTCAGATTTAGATATAGCTCACATATATAGTTTTGTCCAATTTAATGCAATTTTTCATAGATATGTTTAATTTCGTCCGATTACATTTCAATCGTTCTCCAAGTATGCTCTGTTTGTTCTAACTATCAATATTGCACATATGAGCATCTCATATAGCCGGGCCCGTTCATTCCTTATTGGTTATGTTGCAAAAGTTTTAGCACCATTTTATTCGCATTGTCATGTTACACAAAGATTTGTCGTCTGTTGTTCTTTTTTCGAATTTTTCCGAAAACTTCAGGCAATAAATGTGCTGTACTTCGTAGAATATACCTCCCTACTTTGCTCAAGCGAAACTGACCAAGAGCTTCATTCATTTCGTTATATTTGGCACTTCTTTAAATTGGGTAGAATACGGTTTTGTATATAGTATATAGCATATAAGCATAGATCCACGAATTGTTTGCCACCTGTCGATTACTGCTTTCGAACGATATGACCGAGACTTTTAAAAGAGAGTAAATGGGCCGGGTTCTTTATGGGGGTCTATACAAAAAATTTGGTCTATAATGAAAATTTTCTGCCACATGCGTGGAGAATGCCGCTAAACCCTTTTTAAAACATGGATCTATAACCAACGATTCTGCAAAGCTGTATTTATCCTCTGAAGTACCCAGAATATCAATTAACATCACTTTCGGTTGAGAAATGCAACTCAAACCTTAAAAATTCCGAAAATGGGGCGGTACAATTATACGGGTGCTTTACCAACACGTAGACCAATTTTCAACATTTATCATATATAGCGAGTTTATAGCGATTGAAACAGACGACCTGAAGTCGCAAAACTGTGGACGTTATGCAGCCTTGTCGGATAATTTTGATATTAATAACTACAGCTGCAAGATCAAAGAAAAACGCAGGTTGGCCATTCGTAGACGTTGCGGTATTTTGCCGTAGGGGCCGGGTCTTAAGCCTTATAAATGCATGAAAATCATCAGGAATTATAGGTGAGATGTCTATCCATCCTGAAAATCATCCGAAATTTCATCGAAAAATCGTCTTGACTAATGTGATATATCGTCACCTCGGTGTTTACTTCATTAAGCAAACTTGTCGTATCTGGGGCTCGGTAGACCCAAAAGTTATAGTTGAGATGCCTATCCATCCTCAAAGTTTGGCTGTGTGGTTTAAGTCCAAAGCTACGGTGAGTGAAATGCGATATCGTGAAGCGATTACTGACTATAAAAGAAATACATTTATAATTTACAATGTTTAGGGGCATTACAGGTTTGTGTAGTCTCCAAAGATGTTGACTTCACGAAATATTTGTCCTAGACCTATCTTTTAGTATACTGTCATATATTAATTTTCCATTATTCGATATTATAGGGGGGTTTGGGCACGTTTTCAGCCGAATTTGCTCTAATTTGATTTTTCGAAAATTGTCATGTTTTGTAGAGCCCCAACAAAAGGTCGTACACCATTTTCGGTACTAATAAGTTTTAACTCGATTTTCATCAAATTACTTTAATTTGGCATATCGGATTCCCGATGGATGAACAACTTCCTTCCAGAAATGATTAAATATTCCAGAAATTTTAAAATATGTTGAAATTCCTATTCCAGTTTTTCAACGATGGTCTGCAATTTAGAGCAAAATAACGTATTTCCTTATAATGTAATAACATAGCTCACATATGATGGTCCCGATAGATTTAAGAAATTTTGAATGGTGGAGGGTATATACATTTTTTACTTGTTAATTGGTGTGTTCGGTAAATTTGAAATTTGGATGTTCTTCGCTATAAAAAGTTTGATATAGGATCACATTTTTCTGTAACCCTTTTATAATTTGGGTATTTTAAGGATTTGTGTGACATTTCCCTAAAATTTGCAAAATATATGTCTTCCTTCGCTAATTCAAATCTGTTGTGCATTCGTCTGAAACCAGTGAGCGGAGCAGTATAGTCGTACGGGGCCGACCATACGATACCCTACACAACTTCCATGAAAATCTAGCTTTCTGTGGTACTATAGTCTGAGATTAGGCAATATTTCCCGATATTTGCACACTTTTGACTGGCTAGAAGTCAGCAAATGTTACTAATAATCAGTACAGCCCCTCTAATTACTTGTCCGGATTCCCTTCACCGTGGGTTGTGTTGTGATGTTCGGCTTTCGGCTCGAAAAGTACAAATAGTTAGGTTTTCGGTCCACTTCATCCGAAAAATTATTATCTGATCATCACCTAACATTGTAGGCGTTGTCCTTGACTATAACTGGAACGTCATGGAACATTTCAAAGCGATCAGCCCTATATTTCCGCCCTCCAGTGTGGTAATAGGTTACTAAATAATATATAAATACGTAAGTACCTGTAAATATTTAAGTGTAACTCCCGCATCCGAGTACCTACGACAATATAATTTGAAGGTCACCCATTCCTCTTGGATATACTATCAACTTCTCGGGTCTATGTCCTTCAGTGGTAAATATATACGTTACAGAATACAAATTTTGTCATTTTTCACACAAAAGTTAAGGTCCATTTGACCCGCTAAATATTGACCGATCTTTATCAAAACAGGCATGCTTATTCTTTGGCCCGATCCCCTTCTCCATGCAAAAAACCGACAAAAATAAAGTTCTTGGTCCATTTCATCCCCTAAATATTAACTGATCTTTTCCAAAAACAATAGCGGTCTTCTTTGGCCAGAACTCATCCTACATGCAACATTTCGTGACGATTGGTCCAAATTATTGGTTGAAGATTGGTTTACAAATTATAATGGACAGACGGACGGACGGACGAACACACATGTCTAGATCGACCCAGCTAATCGAGATATGACGATCGGTATACTTAAATATCTAGGACCAATATTTCGCGGCGTTACAAATTTTTAGGGCTGCACAAAGCTATAATACCCTGACAACATAGTTGTGTAGGGTATAAAAAAAAAAGATTCTGGGGCACAATTAGACTGAACTTTATGGTTGGTCGTTCTATTGCCCATGGAGAACACTAGCTAGAATAAATTGCAGACACTTCGTTTGGAAAATGTGTCTAGTATCTACAAAATTCTACAAGGACTATAATATGTAAATATTTTCTAAATGACAAAAATGGTCACATCGCAGTTTAAACGCGTTTCGACCCTGAGAAACACCTGAAATCAAAAATTCGAATAAGTGTGTAGACTACCACATGGCAAATTCAGGGCAATTGTTATATTTAATTTCTTAAATATAGGTAGAAGATTAAATTCATTTCGACGTATTGATTAAATTTTCAATATTTCACTAAACACATTTTATGCCAGGATATACAAATTTCACCTTCAAACTTTTTACTACCCACAAATAAATAATTAATTTCCTTCCGAAAATGAAATACAATTCCGCCTTTTCAATATTTTATTGAATGATTTTTTTCTGTAGAAGAAACTGAATCCAAAACAATTTTCATATTTTTTATTTAAACTATTCCATCGATTATACGAATTCCATAAACTAAAAATATATTTTTATATTATAAAATAATGATTATAATTTAATACACATCGTATATAGTTCTCTGAATTCTGTAGTGCATTTTTGTTACAAAATTAATTTTCATTTTAAATGAAATTGGTATTGAAATGTGAACAAAAAGCTATTATCATACTATAACAAAACTATGTGGGCATGGGTGTG
The DNA here is from genome assembly GCF_032173495.1 of Musca vetustissima. Taxonomy (NCBI): domain Eukaryota; kingdom Metazoa; phylum Arthropoda; class Insecta; order Diptera; family Muscidae; genus Musca; species Musca vetustissima. The sequence goes on along the minus strand of NW_026878677.1, from coordinate 102,607 downwards.
TGTGTGGGCATTTTATACTGATGTTGCATTGTATATTGTATTTCGTACATGAACGATTTTTAATGTTATTTTTTGTGTCAAATTAAATTGGACTCATTAAAATGTAAATTTACACATGTATTTGGATTCAATTGTTTACATACGACAGAACCCACACACACACTCAAAAGTAAATTACCAGCCCCCTCCACTAATACCAGAACATTATCCACACACACACATTTACATAAAACACCGTTGTTCAATTAAATTACGGAAGAGAACAAGACAAAAAAAACAACAATGTACAACAACACTTAATTATTGAAACGCGACAATGGCTAAAGCAGAGATATACTCGTGCATTTGCACTGCCCATATCATTGCTGTTAAATACACTCACATACACATTCACACCCATGGCGATCAATAAAAACCAACACCCACCCACGCACACACACACACACACTCTCCCTTACATATCTACAGAGTTTTATAATTTCTAAATAACAACTACATTAGTAGCGGCAGAAACACCAGTAATCAAGATGATGACAACAACAACAACGACGACTTTTTTTTCCATTCACTCATTTTCACTTCCTTCCGCTTTTATGTAATTTCTCAGGCGACACTGACGCTTTTAAGTACAACTGTAATTGTATAGTTGTTGTTGTTGCTGTTGTCGTTTTTTATCTTCGTTGCCTCTGTGGTTGAGGTTTCTCACACCACCACACACCGACATAAATGCCCATTACTCTTCCAAACAACCAAGGAAATTAGTTGAAGATAGCAACCAAGACGTGTGAAGCGGGACAGCGGGGCAATTTGAAAATAAAATGACACAACGGCCACAACCACACTGTCACCACAATTCTCGCCGTGGGTTATTATTTAACGTATCATTAAATACTTCCTTGGGATACTGACTAAGCTGATCTCTATCTGTACTTTTATCTCTGTGTGTATATGTGTGTGTGTATTTGTGTTCGGGCATGCGGTTTTAGATGTGCTACTAGGAATCGATTTATTGGTTTATATTATTAATGAGTTGACTAGCATTTATGGCATTAAACTAAATATGATTTTGTGGTAATTTTTAATGTACATATTATGCAGTAATAATGTGGAGGTGGGAAGAGGGTGTGGGAGTCAATTAATACCTATAGCATTATCGGAATCGAGAATACAATTGTAAAATCTTGAAATATTCGTCAAAGATGGCAAAATAAATATTTGTTTTTGATAAACCCAAAAAAGCTTGGTCCAGGTGATAGAACCAAAGATATCGGAATAATTAATAAAGAGCTTTGAGAATTGTAGGGGCATGTAGAATATATATATATATATATATATATGTATTCACACTAACAATACCTTAATAACAATAAATACCACTGAACTTTAACTTTTTGCGAATCTATATTCAGCGTTCGGACAATGATAATGTTAACACTAAACAATGTTAAAATATGTGCATCCCTAAACACAGTTTAGTACTTCTCCCATATTCATCCTCTTCCATCAATTAATCTAAAATAACATTAGAGGTCAGCAGTTGAACATTCTTTCACTGGCAACTTATCCAGATAATTGTTTAATATTTACGCCATAATATTAACCGAACATGATCAAAACAGCCTTTCAAATTATTCGTCCAGATTTATGACGTTCGTCTTGTGGTCTCTAAAGCGCAAACAGACGGAATTAATGGTTTAGGTCCATGTCATCCGATAACCCCCGAAAAACTTCCCAGAACTTCATGTAAACTTGCATGGCAATCAGGGCGACATTTTTGCTCTCAATATCAATATCAGAATACGTAGACACCTCCAAATATTGGGTTGTTCGGAAAGTAATTGCATTTTTTCCTACCAGAGGACTTAATTTCGTTTTTTTTTTTCGAAACTAACTTCACACTTAAGCCGCATAACCGTTTATGGAGATTTGAAAGGCATAAGCTTATCTTCGAAGATCGATGTGGGGGGTGACCAATGTCAAAATACCAGTAAGGAAATTAGTAAAGTCTGACGGGGCCGACTATATGATACCCTTCACCACTATAGGTATATTAAACAGGACTATTAACATGAAATTGGATGAAATAAAATATGTGATATTTATCTAAATGTGAATCTACCTAGATCTATCCATAAATTATGTAAATCGACTTCAAACAAATATAAATAGGCCATCCGTGGGGCTATGGCTGTACTTCTACAAAACGCAACTACGTAATTCTATGCTCAATTTTGTAAGTTGTGCAAAATTTGATGTCAATCTGACTAACATGAAGAGTTTTATGCTCAATTTACTTGAAATCGGGCGAAAATATATATGGAAGCTTTATCCAAATATTAAGCGATTTCAAAAAAAAAAAAAAAAAAAAAAAAACTTGTCACAGGTTAGGTTATACTAATTTCAGAACATTTTGTTCCTATCAGCCTATTGGTTCATTGGTGCGTCAATTACTTAAGATCAATCTATAATAAAAGGGAGCTATATCTAAATCTGGACCGTTTTTCACGAAACAAGGCAGACATCACTCTAGGCTCAATTCAGTACGTTATGCCAAATTTCGTGCAAATCGAAGGATATATAGGGACTTTGGTGCACCATTTATATGAAATCGGACAAAACTATATATGGGAGCTATATAGAAATCTGGACCGTTTTCTCAAAACTTGGCAGACATCACTCTAGGCTCAATTCAGTACGTTATGCCAAATTTCGTGCAAATCAAACGATTTAAAGGGACTTTGGGGCACCATTTACATGAAATCGGACGAAACTCTATATCGGAGGTATATCTAAATCTGAACCGATTTTCTTAAAACTTGGCAGACAACACTCTAAGCTGAATTCAGTACGATATGCCAAATTTCGTGCAAATCGAAAGATATATAGGGACTTTGGTGCACCATTTATATGAAATCGGACGAAACTATATATGGGGCCTATATCTAAATCCGGACCGATTTTCACGAAACTTGGCAGACATCATTCTAGACCTAAATGATTAGGATGCACCAAATTTCGTGCAAATCGTTAGATATATAGGGTCCGTTTACATTAAATCGGTTAAATATATATATGGGAGCTATATCTAGATCTGAACCTATTTTTCCCAATTTCAATAGGGTTCGTCCTTGGGCCGAATAAGTGACCTATGCCAAATTTCTTCCAATTCGGATCATAAATGCGACCTCTACTTTGTTTACAATTCAACATGGACAGACAGACGGACGGACATGCATATATCGACTTAGAACGTGATTCTATGCATATTCTCAAAAGGAACCATGTGTCTATCTCGTTTCCTTTTGCCTGTTACAAACATATGCACAAAGACATAATACACTGTACCACAGTGTGGTGAAGGGTATAAAAACTTCCGAAGAACCCAATATTTTAGTACAGCTCCACATCTGACAACAATATGAGTGGTATCAATTTAACTGTCTTCGACTCCTATTGTATATACTGTCAACTCTCCCAGTCTATGTCGTTCTGGAGAAAATATAATACGAATTTTGTAATTTTTCACACAAAACTTTTGATCCATTGATCAATCCTAATCAAAAATGTCATGCTTATTCGCGGGTCAAAATGGTGGCCTCTAGAGCGACCAGATGAAACCCTAAATATTAGCCGATCAAAGACCAAATCCAAAATGTATCTTCTTTTACCAGAACCGAATATTTCGTGGCCCTTGGGGTCACACAAGCTTTTGAAAGGTATAAATACTCACAAATACGATGAAAGTCCAGGCTTTGTCGTATCTGCCAAGTCATTGAACCTATCATCCTCTATTTAGGAATTTTAAATTTGTATTGTGTAAGTTTAAAGTGAGTCTGAGTTTTAGAATGAGTCTCCTTCCCATCGCATCCAGGTTGCTGTGTGAACGACTGAAGCCAATCATCAATGATATTATTGGATCTTATCTATGCGGCTTTAGACCTGGCAAAGCCACTATAGACCAGATTTTCACACTGCGCCAAATCCTACTGTAAATGACCCACAAAAACATATTGACACATTCCACCTATTCATCGACAGCAAAGCCGCATTCGACAGCCCGAAACGACATTCCTGCAAATTTAATAGGCTAAGCAGAATAACTTTAAGAGGTACAAGGATCTCTCGGAGTCCTTTAATACCGAACGGAGGATTCAGTCAAGGTGACAGTTTGTCGTGTGATCTATTTAACATCCTGCTGGAAAAGGTCATACTAGACACAAAGGTGAACCGATATGACACTCTGTACACCAAACAGCATATGTTACTCGTCTGACCCGACGACATCGACATATTTGATCGATCATTGCAATCTGTAATTCCCACCTTTGATCAAATTAAGAAGTAGTCTATCAAAGTGGGACTGGCAGCAAATGGCGAGAAGATCAAGCTGATGGTATCAACGTGCAAGACGTCCAGTAGACTCGGACCAGCTTTGGAGCTTAAAAACTACAGATTCGAGGTAGTGAATGATTTTATATATCTCGGTACCGCCATAAACAAAACTAATAACATCAGCTTTGAAATCCGCAGAAGAATAATGTTGGCCAAAAGATGTTACTATGGTAGGAGCAAGCAATTCAAAAACAAGGCCACCTCCTGCCAGACCAAAGTCACACTATATAAGACGCTGTTTTATGGATCGGATGCATAGGTACTTGCGCAAGCAGATGCGGCAGCTCTTTGAGTGTTCGAGAGAAAAATGCGCCGAACAATCTATAAGCCCATCTGCGTCGACGGTGAATATCGCCGTCGAATGAACCATGAGCTGTACCATAAGTCCTCTGACTTCGACATAGTCAGACGTATCGAGCTTTAGCGTCTATTTTGACTTGGACATGTGAGAAATGGATGGCGATGCCCTACCTCAAAATTTATATAATAGCTATGAAAGATCAAATTTGATATGATATCCCTCCAGAATATTGAAGGTGTATGGGAGAGTGGTTCGATAGTCCCCATTTACGTATTAGATTTTCCTTAGAAAGTTTGATTATTTGGGGAGATAATACCAAAGGAAATGTCCGTCACCATTTGATCTGAGTTTGAAAATAATATTACAATGTACAATATTTTGATATATTCTAATAAAATATCTGCAAATTCCTATTGAGCCGACCGATATTCCTCATTTACGGTTAGTATGAATATTACAAAGCCATATTTTTTGATATGGATCCAAATTGAACATTATTTGTGGCTGTCAGACAATATTTTCTCCTCTGAGATTCCAGACAATAATCTTGGTAAGAGTGGCAAGGACGATCAAAATATTTGATATTTATTTGGAGGGCAGACCACATATTGACATGATTTAAATCCTATAATACTGAATGATAAATTACAACTTCAGTTTATAAGGGAACCTATGTCAATCCAAGTTTATGGTGGTAATAGATGTTATGGTACGTGTAATAGATGTTACTAGATTTAGTATTGTCCTCGTATGTAGAGCTTCGATGTGGATGATTTTACTCCCAAGTAGGAGTTCCCTCTCCACTCTTTGTTTTATGTAGAAGTGTTCGCTTGTTGACATGCAGATAGATCCATAACATCTTTTGAGAATATACTTAAAATTTTAAGTCGATTAAAGAAGCATTTTTATACCCTTTACCACACTGTGGTACAGGGTATTATGTCTTTGTGCATATGTTTGTAACAGACAAAAATAATCGAGATAGACCCATGGTTCCTTTTGAGAATATGCATAGAATCACTTTCTGGGTCGATTTATGCATGTTTGTTCGTCCGTCTGTCCGTCTGTCTGTCCATGTTAAATTGTAAACAAAGTACAGGTCGCATTTATGATCCGAATTGGATGAAATTTGGCACAGCTGATTTGTTTGGTCCAAGGCCGAACCCTATTGAAATTGGGAAAAATCGGTTCAGATTTAGATATAGCTCCCATATATATTTTCGTTCGATTTAAGGTAAATTGTGTACCAAGGTACCTACATATATTTCGATTTGCACGAAATTTGGCATAGCGTACTGAATTAAGTCTAGAATGATGTGTGCAATGTTTCATGAAAATCGGTTCAGATTTAGATATAGCTCCCATATATAGTTTCGCCCGATTTTAGGTAAATAATTCACTAAAGTCCCTATATATCATTAGATTTGCACGAAATTTGGCACAGCGCAATAAATAAGGTCTAGAATGATGAGTGTCAAGTTTCGTGAAAATCGGTTCAGATTTAGATATAGCTCCCATATATAGTTTCGCCCGATTTTAGGTAAATAGTCCACTAAATTCCCTATATATCACTAGATTTGCACGAAATTTGGCACAGCGCAATGAATACGGTCTAGAATGATGTGTGCAAAGGTTCGTGAAAATCGATTCAGATTTAGATATAGCTCCCATATATATCTTCGTCCGAATTAAGGTAAATGGTGTACCAAAGTCCCTATATATCTTTCGATTTGCACGAAATTTGTCATAGCGTACTGAATTAAGTATAGAATGATGTGTGCAAAGTTTCGTGAAAATCGGTTCAGATTTATATGTAGCTCCCATATATATATTCGTCCGATTTTATGTAATTGGTGCACCAAATTCCCTATATATCTTTCGATTTGCCCGAATTTTGGTATAGGGTACTGAATTAAGTCTAGAATGATGTTCTCTAGGACGATTGACACAACGTACTGAAGTAATATAAATTAGTCTCTGGCAAGTTTTCCTGAAATCGGTTTAGATATAGACATATAACAAACACGCTACGTCTGTTAGGATACATATGTAGAATATACCCAAAGTGGTGAAGGGTATCATATAGTCGGCCCAGTCCGACTTTACTACTTTCCTTACTGGTTTATTTTAAATAAAGTATATCAAAGTGCGCTGATATTCGGTACCGATTATTATATAACGTTTTGTTTCAATTTTACATGTTCGACCAAAAAGTCGATTTTGGTTTGGAAGTTCAGAATAAAAGGAATTGCTGTAAGTGTAGTTCAAATTTGCTCAGACATTGGCACTATACTAGTTTCTTCTTATATTCTCGGTTATGGTATATGCTTGCTAAACATACTTGCATTTCATCCTCCTCTAATTGTTGTTATTTTTTTTTTTTTTTTAGATACCAGTCATCGTGAGCAAATTTGTTTATAAATATAGAATAATATTTGTGTTGCTGTTATTGCCGCTGCAAGGCTTAATTGAGCTTTTAATTAGACCAATTAAAAAAAACATACACACAAAAACAAATTTTATTTTTTTGTTTTTATTTAGCGCGGGCTATGATGGTGTACAATTACGGAAATTTTCGGCACAATTTATTAGAATCACAATTAAATGTTCACACTGTGGGAAATAAAATAAAATGAGAATTAAGAAACGGGATAAACCGGCGGCACCAATTATATTTTCATAGCAATAACAGTTTGTATCGAATAACACAATATCTAGATTTAGTTTGATTATGTACCCTAGCAATACTATATATAAAACAAAATAGGGTCTTATATATTCTCATTGCGATTTATTTTTTGTATGTAAATTGTGTACATGTATAACGTCCTATCTGTTGTCAGGATGGAATTATAAACGTTATAAAATGCAGTCAAGTGTTTCAAATAAATGTACTCTTGTATATATTTGTTGAAGCACTTTGAGAGTGTGTGTGGCACACATATGCTCACACATCCTCACAACTCCACAGCAAAGGAAACGGAAATGATGAAAAAATATGACTCACAAAACCAAGTGCTCACACACACGCTCATATTTGTTAAGTGTTTGCTGAATAAGGATGTATTAATGACGGTTGTGCAAACAGGAAAGTGCAGATAGAAATCGTTTATATAACACCTAAGGATTGATGAGATCATTTGCTGAAAGTGACAGGTGCCAAGGTTTATTTAAGGTCCAAGGGTTACTTGTTAGTAGTGTATGGCATTTAACCGTGATGACTTACATAAATGAGATATTATAATTTAAATATACTGTATAAATCAACTATTTTTAAAGAATAACTAATTTATAAATACTAAAAGTATCGAACTTTTTTTCTATAGAAAAAAAAAACAACAGTAAGGAAAGTAGTAAAGTCGGACTGGGCCGACTATATGACACCCTTCACCACTTTGTGTATATTGTACATATGTATCCTTACAATTGCATGTCAATGGAACATACTCATGTTTTTCTACAATCTATGATAAATTTAATTTCATTCGGGCAGATTTAGAGCCGTCTGCATACCATGAGACAAATTTATGGAAAACGATTAAACATTTAATTTCAATGCAATAACGTCATTCAAGTCTAAATTTTATACGTTGTGCAAAATTTCGGTACATCTTTTATGTAAAATCGGACGAATATATATTAACATGTGGGAGCTATATCGAAATCTGAACCGATTTTCCGGCACTTACCACACATCATTCTAGACTCAATTCAGTACGCTATGCTAAATTTCGTGCCAATCGAAAGATATATTGGTACTTTGGTGCACCAATTACCTAAAATCGGATGATATATATATATATATATATGGAAGCTATATCTAAATCTGAACCGATTTTCACGAAACTTTGCACACATCATTCTAGACTTAATTCAGTACGCTATGCCAAAATTCGTGTAAATGAAAAAATAAAAATTTGGCGGTTGGCAATGTTAATTATTAAATTTGTTCCAACTAGATTTGTTTACATCAATTTTTGAATATGATATCTCTCAAATGACCGCCTCTTGCGTTGATGACGTATTGTGCCCTTTTTGCTGCATTTTCCATCGTTTTTGCCAACATTTCGGCCGGAATAGCGGCTATTTCTTCACGAATGTTGTCCTTGAGCTCTTCTACGGCCCTTGGCTTCTTAACGTAAACCTTTGACTTCAAATATCCCCACAAGAAGAAGTCAGGCGACGTCAAATCGGGCGAACGCGGTGGCCAGTCCAAATCACCACTTTTCGACATCAAACGGCCCGGAAACAAATTCTTCAGAAAATCGATTGTTATACGACTTATGTGTGGTGGAGCGCCGTCTTTTTGAAACCAGAACTGCCTCATACGCTTTCGACGAATAATTGGCATCATAAAATTGGTCATCATGTCGCGATAACGCTCCTGATTGATGGTAACAGCATGGCCATTTTCATTTTGGAAGAAAAACGGCCCAATGACCGTTTTCGCACAAACGCCGCACCAAATTGTGACTTTTTCGTCATGAAGAGGCACTTCTTGAATCTCCTGAGGATTTTCTGTAGCGAAAAAACGGCAATTTTGCTTATTTACGGTCCCATTCAATGTGAAATGGGCTTAATCGGACATGATAATTTTGTTCCAAAATTGCTCGTCATCTTCGGCCATTTCGATGACTCTTTGGGCCCATTCCAATCGACGAGGCTTGTCCGCAGGCAACATTCTTTGCGTCAATTGAATTTTGTACGGGAACAAATGCAAATCAATGTGAATAATCCGTTGTAAAGTGGACCGAGCCATGCCCAACTGCTGAGAACGGCGTTTTGGAATGTTCTTGGGGCAGCGATATTCTCGGCCGATCGCCTTGGTCGACTTTTATATGGCCTCTTCGGATTAGAAAGAGCCTTACCAGTCGACAATTTTTCGTACAAACGCTTAATGGTGTTCTTAGAAGGCGCACTTCTCACATTTTTTAATGTTTTAAAAGCACGTTGAGTTTTCACAATTGACTTCTTCTGTTGAATGTAAATTTTAACTATTTCAGAGAACTCGCGTGGCGTGGTAAAAATCTGCTACAAACGCGGTATGTCATTAAGCGATGTGACATCTCTGTCAAAAGTTATGGCGTTACCAGATGGGTCCGTCGAATATGGGCAACCCTGTACATGGGAGCTATACCTAAATCTGAAACGATTTTTCCCAATTTCAATAGGAAAATCCACGCCTCAGTTGGCCCTTGAAAAATATTCTTTAATAAATCCACGCCTCAGTTGGCCCTTGAAAAATATTCTTTAATAAATCCACGCCTCAGTTGGCCCTTGAAAAATATTCTTTAATAAATCCACGCCTCAGTTGGCCCTTGAAAAATATTCTTTAATAAATCCACGCCTCAGTTGGCCCTTGAAAAATATTCTTTAATAAATCCACGCCTCAGTTGGCCCTTGAAAAATATTCTTTAATAAATCCACGCCTCAGTTGGCCCTTGAAAAATATTCTTTAATAAATCCACGCCTCAGTTGGCCCTTGAAAAATATTCTTTAACAAATCCACGCCTCAGTTGGCCCTTGAAAAATATTCTTTAATAAATCCACGCCTCAGTTGGCCCTTGAAAAATATTCTTTAATAAATCCACGCCTCAGTTGGCCCTTGAAAAATATTCTTTAATAAATCCACGCCTCAGTTGGCCCTTGAAAAATATTCTTTAATAAATCCACGCCTCAGTTGGCCCTTGAAAAATATTCTTTTGGCCCTTGAATAAATCCACGCCTCAGTTGGCCCTTGAAAAATATTCTTTAATAAATCCACGCCTCAGTTGGCCCTTGAAAAATATTCTTTAATAAATCCACGCCTCAGTTGGCCCTTGAAAAATATTCTTTAATAAATCCACGCCTCAGTTGGCCCTTGAAAAATATTCTTTAATAAATCCACGCCTCAGTTGGCCCTTGAAAAATATTCTTTAATAAATCCACGCCTCAGTTGGCCCTTGAAAAATATTCTTTAATAAATCCACGCCTCAGTTGGCCCTTGAAAAATATTCTTTCTTAAATCCACGCCTCAGTTGGCCCTTGAAAAATATTCTTTAATAAATCCACGCCTCAAAAATGGCCCTTGAAAAATATTCCCTTGAAAAAATAATCCACGCCTCAGTTGGCCCTTGAAAAATATTCTTTAATAAATCCACGCCTCAGTTGGCCCTTGAAAAATATTCTTTAATAAATCCACGCCTCAGTTGGCCCTTGAAAAATATTCTTTAATAAATCCACGCCTCAGTTGGCCCTTGAAAAATATTCTTTAATAAATCCACGCCTCAGTTGGCCCTTGAAAAATATTCTTTAATAAATCCACGCCTCAGTTGGCCCTTGAAAAATATTCTTTAATAAATCCACGCCTCAGTTGGCCCTTGAAAAATATTCTTTAATAAATCCACGCCTCAGTTGGCCCTTGAAAAAAAAATATTCTTTAATAAATCCACGCCTCAGTTGGCCCTTGAAAAATATTCTTTAATAAATCCACGCCTCAGTTGGCCCTTGAAAAATATTCTTTAATAAATCCACGCCTCAGTTGGCCCTTGAAAATATTCTTTAATAAATCCACGCCTCAGTTGGCCCTTGAAAAATATTCTTTAATAAATCCACGCCTCAGTTGGCCCTTGAAAAATATTAAAATAAATCCACGCCTCAGTTGGCCCTTGAAAAATATTCTTTAATAAATCCACGCCTCAGTTGGCCCTTGAAAAATATTCTTTAATAAATCCACGCCTCAGTTGGCCCTTGAAAAATATTCTTTAACAAATCCACGCCTCACGCCTCATCTTTAATAAATCCACGCCTCAGTTGGCCCTTGAAAAATATTCTTTAATAAATCCACGCCTCAGTTGGCCCTTGAAAAATATTCTTTAATAAATCCACGCCTCAGTTGGCCCTTGAAAAATATTCTTTAATAAATCCACGCCTCAGTTGGCCCTTGAAAAATATTCTTTAAAAATCCACGCCTCAGTTGGCCCTTGAAAAATATTCTTTAATAAATCCACGCCTCAGTTGGCCCTTGAAAAATATTCTTTAATAAATCCACGCCTCAGTTGGCCCTTGAAAAATATTCTTTAATAAATCCACGCCTCAGTTGGCCCTTGAAAAATATTCTTTAATAAATCCACGCCTCAGTTGGCCCTTGAAAAATATTCTTTAATAAATCCACGCCTCAGTTGGCCCTTGAAAAATATTCTTTAATAAATCCACGCCTCAGTTGGCCCTTGAAAAATATTCTTTAATAAATCCACGCCTCAGTTGGCCCTTGAAATATTCTTTAATAAATCCACGCCTCAGTTGGCCCTTGAAAAATATTCTTTAATAAATCCACGCCTCAGTTGGCCCTTGAAAAATATTCTTTAATAAATCCACGCCTCAGTTGGCCCTTGAAAAATATTCTTTAATAAATCCACGCCTCAGTTGGCCCTTGAAAAATATTCTTTAATAAATCCACGCCTCAGTTGGCCCTTGAAAAATATTCTTTAATAAATCCACGCCTCAGTTGGCCCTTGAAAAATATTCTTTAATAAATCCATTCTGTTTTGAAATTTGAAAACAGAAAAATGCCACAAACAAAACCTTCAGCTGTTCGTAGTGGAACATATGTTCGTATAAACAGAAGATGTGATTTTTTGGTGTGGCAAACCTAATTGTAATGTGGTTTTTACCGAAGATCTTGTAAAACAAATGATAGTCATTAGTAAATAATTGTCGAATAACAAACACATTCTAAAAAAAATCCAGGCATTGTAATAATCTTTCAAAAAATATTTTTTTTTAATCCAGGCCATTAAATTTTTCAAGGCCTTGTAATAACCCTTGAAACATTTTTTTTTAAATCCTGCGCTCTATGCGCTGCTTTCTTTCACATCAGTAGCATTACGAAGCTCCTGATCGTACCATGTATTTCTTGGTGGTGGTTTTTGGTACCCAAGTGTTGCTTTTGCTGCAGTTTATAGGGATTGGGCAATTCTTTGCCATTGTGCTGCTATACTATTATCGGGACAAGAAGTGCTTTCGTCAAGCCTCGGCTACCTGTTGTGGTTGCAGCTCGACGTCGAGTTTCCGTGTTGTGTTAGATCACACCTTTGCTGCAACATTAAGACGAGTGCGAACCTTGACTGTTATAAGGTAGTGGTCCGAATCGATATTCGCTCCTCGGATCGATTGAACGTCTAATACACTCGATGAATGACTTTCGTCCATCACAACATGATCAATTTGATTTCTCGTTGCTTGATCAGGAGAAATTCAGGTGGCCTTGTGTATATCGAGATGCTTGAATCTGGTGCTGCTAACTACCATGTTTTTTGTTGCCGCAAAGTCAATCAACCTCATGCCGTTGTCGAATGTTGCTTCATGAAGGCTGCATTTTCCGACGGTGGGGCCAAACATATTTTCCCTTCCGATTTTTGCATTAAAATCTCCTAGCAGAATTTTAATGTCATGGCCAGGGCAGCGATCATATGCTGTTTCTAGGCGCTCGTAAAATATGTCATTTGGTCTGTTCATCTTTGTCTTCGGTCGGAGCATAGGCGCAAATAAGACTGATGTAGAAGAACTTCGCTTTATATAGAAATTCGCTCATCTACTGGAGTGAATCTGGAGACGAGGTCTTTTATTCTCCTGTTAACCATAAATCCGCAGCTATAATACAGTGCGTAATCGTCTGATTGGCATACGCCTGTCCCTTTCCATCGCATTTCCTGTAAGGCAATAATGTACTTCTTGAGCACATCCGCCAAAGCGAGAACTGCGCCTGTTCTGTACAATGTGCGCAATTTCAAGTGCATATTCGCAGTTCGTGGTCCTTTATATGTTTGCGGGGGTTTGGTTTCTTTTTCTTTGCTTCTTCATAGTAGGAGGGGTTTTCCTAGTATAGGCAGTAACCCGACGCCATTTGATGTAGAACTTGAAAAAATATTCTTCAAAAATTAGCGCCTTGTGATGGCCATCAAAAAATATTCTTTAAAAAAACCATGCCTTTAAAATTCCACGTCTTGTAATAGCTCTTGAAAAATATTTTTGTACAAATATTCTGTAAATAAACATTATATAATCTTCTTAAAAAAAGTCATCAGTTTTTATTTTCAATTTTTCATAACTTTCGTTCGGAACAGATATTTTCATATACCATGAAATAACAACAATTGCGCTTGAAATATTATTTTACTCATCAGCTTTTCATATTGCACTGAATGAACGTATATGTGAGAGTTTGTGTGAATTTTATTTTTCCCATCTTTAAAATGTTTGCCAAAAATACATGAAATCGATTAAACTAAAAATATTGTTTCAATTAGTGACGTTTATATAGCGGAATTGTTGCAAGCTGTCCATCCATTTCAACTAAATTGACAGACTGACAGCCAACACAACACGAAATGATCACAGCGAAACGGAAAAATTTTACCAAAAAAAAATATATATATATATTTATTTGCAAAAATGCACTGCAGCTTCTGGTCCAACGAGGAAAATAAATAGAAGGAATACGTGGATGTACATATTTATTTTCATATTTCTTTTTTTTTGTGTAGTGAAAAATGGCAATCGTGTTGCATTAAGTTTCTGTTTCGTTGAGAATTGACGGCCGCTGAATTTTGCTGGTGCTTCGTATTTTTTGCACGTTAATTAATTTGATTCGCTTCTACGTTGGGCAATTACAATTAGCCTGATTTATAATCATTAAAATAGTGTTTATTCAACATTTTCTGAGTATTCATTAAAATGTTGTAAAGTAATCAAAACGGGTTGTTAAGAGTATGTAAAATAATTGCTTGTTAGTTAGTTGGACATTTACGAAGAATATTTAAGAATATTTTTATTTATTTGAATTTTGACCTTTGTAAAGCTACATAGCCTAATATGAGACGTTAAACGCTTCGGATAATGGGGAGTGCGTAGGTTCTTCTCCTGGCTTTCCTTTTCATTGCAAAACTGCGAGCATTAAGCTCGAATCAAATAATAAAAATTTACTTAAAATGTTTAAAAGTATTCTTTCGATGACTAGCAATCTTAGGAACTAATTGATGCATGCGAAGTTTTGTTGAAATTGGTTCAGATTAAGATATAGCTCTCATAATATATATTTTCGTCGATTTTATGGAAAATGGTGTACCAAATAACTAAAGTTTGTCCGAATGGGATGATTTTGTGCACAACGTACCGAATGTATATTCTATCTACAGGATATTGTTCATGTGAACATCTTATGTATGTACTCAAAGTGGTGATGGGTATCATATAGTCGGTCCCGTACGACTTTTGAGCTTTCTTAACTTTTTTTATACCCTTCACCACACTGTGGCACGGGGTATTATGCCTTTGTGCATATGTTTGTAACAGGCAAAAGGAAACGAGATACACACATGGTTCTTTTTGAGAATATGCATAGAATCACTTTCTAAGTTGATTTATGCATCTCCGCCCGTCTGCCTGTCTGTTCATGTTAAATTGTAAACAAAGTACAGGTCGCATTTATGATTCGAATTGGATGAAATTTGGCACAGCTCTTCTATTTGGCACAATAACGAAACCTATTGAAATTGGGAAAAATCGGTTCAGATTTAGATATAGCTCCCATATATATTTCGACCGATTTAATGTAAATGGTCACCAATTTCCACGAAATTTGGCATAGCGTACTGAACTGAGTCTGAATGATGTGTGTAAATTTTGTTGAAAATCGGTTCAGATTTAGATATAGCTCCCATATATATTTCGACCGATTTAATGTAAATGGTTCACAAAAGTCCCTAAATATCTTTCGATTTCCACGAAATTTGGCATAGCGTACTGAACTGAGTCTAGAATGATGTTTGTAAATTTTCTTGAAAATCGGTTCAGATTTAGATATAGCTTCCATATATACTTTCGACCGATTTAATGTATATATCTTTCGATTTCCACAAAATTTGGCATAGCGTACTGACTTCATGATGTGTAAAATTTCCTGAAAATCGTTTCAGATTTAGATATAGCTCCCATATATATGTTCGACCGATTTAATGTAAATTGTTTACCAAAGTCCCTATATATCATCTCGAGTTGCAGAAAATTTGGCATATCGTTCTGAATTGAGTCTAGAATGATGTGTGTTAAGTTTCGTGAAAATCGGTTCAGATTTAGATACAGCTCCTATAAATTTTCACCCGATTTAATTTTAATTTTTAATTTTACACGAAATTTGACATAGAGTACTGTATTGAATCTAGAATGATGTGTGTAAAGTTTCTTGAAAATTTTCCGGTTTTTAGACAAATAGCTTGGCGGATTGCCATACAATTTTGCATAACGTACTAAAGTTTGTATAACATAACATGTGTCAAGTTTTGCCGAAATCAGTTCGAATTTCTATCCTGTATATATTTAAATAAATAAATGGAGTACCAACGACTTAATGTTAGGCCGATTGACAATAATTTTTGCACCACGTACTTCAGATAGTATAGCCAAACGTGTGTAAAGTTTTGTTGGAATCCGCCCAGATCAGATTTTAAGTAGGTCCCAAGGACCCAGTGTCCCAAGGACCCAGTGTTGCCAATTTAGCACTTTTAGTGCTAGATTTAGCACTTTTTAAACTCGTTTAGCACCAACAAGATTGATCTAGCACCTAGCACTTTTTTTAGCATTTTTAATTTGTTCCAAGATTTTTTCAAAAATTTTAGTATCATTCCAAAAAAATTGCAGTTTCTCGATTTCACATTGAAGTTATCGTATGTTTCACATGGTTGATTTGATTTTCCAATGTTTTTCTAGTGAGCGGAGCAGTATAGTCGCACAGGGCTATCCATATGATACATTACGTAACTACCACAAGCAGAGATGGCCTGTCAGAAACAGTGACGTAAATGGCATACATTTCCGACGTATAATACATACGTCAGAAACGTCGGAAACCTACCCAAATCCATTAGGTTTTTGACAAAATAGCCATTTCCATTAATCAATCTGGATATTGCGCATGCTTAACTCAAATTAATATAAAATTTCAAAATTTTCTTCTCAAAAAAATTTAGTAATTTTTACCAGTTCTAGCAAGGTATAGTGAGATATATGTAAAAATAATATGTATTCTTGAAAATAACTGTATATGCTGATAATATTGAAATAAATGACGTTTACTACATTTATTACATTTTATACAGGTATATGACGTTTTCGACGTTTACACCTTTTTGACAGTCGAAAACCAAAAAATTCGTCACACGGACCATCCCTGACCACAAGTCTTAAATTTTCTGCGAAACTAATTTCCGTGTCGGTGAAATATCCACCTCCTGGTGTTGTAATAATTATCAGAGTATAACAAGTAAAAAACTATGTGAACGCCGAACTTTTTATAACTTTTTAACTATATAATAAATTACAGCCAGCTCGATTGGAAAATGTGTCCAAAATCCCCAAAATACCGAATATTGGGGGTACCGTTATATGGGGGCTAGAGCAATACTTAGACTGATAACAATAACAAACATCCAATGGGTACTATGAATGTCTGACAGATCATTATCGTTGATTAGATTTCCCGTATTTATTGGTGTTCGGGATATAAAAGTGCATTTAGAGAAAAAATCTTTTTTTGTTTTATTTTATACTGTAAATATCATCCGTTCAAACCGATAGATGTCGCACTTCAACAAAACCGGAACTTTTGTAGCTATAATCTACTGCGGTAATGGTAATACAAAATACTATTACAATATATAGACCCCTATAAATATTTACGTAAAGCTCCACACCTTCTAGAATCTGCTCTTCTAGAATAAATGTGAAGAGCATGTAATGTAAATTTTGTATTTTTTCAAACAAAAGTCTGCGTCAATTTGACGCATTTTCCCCATGTACAATTTTGTGACCTCTACAGAGACCAGAAACAAATATGAAATGCGTTGGTTGACTTCAACAGCCAAACACAATAAGTGTCTTCACTGGCCAGAACCGGATATGAAGAATATCGTGACAATTGTTTCACAGCTATGACATTTACAAATATTAATGGTCATACGGATAGTCACATACATCTATATCAACTCAGCTATCCGGGATATAACGATCCGTATACCAAAATGTAAGTCCAGGACCAATATTTCGTTACAAACTATTGAAGCACAAACACTTGCAATACCCTCACAACATAGCTATTAATTTAAATTTTAAGAAATATAGATCTCATTATAAACTATTATCAATTTTTTTAAATTCATTTTTAGCACTTTTTTCTGGCACTTTTCTAAAATTTTTAGCACTTTTTAGCATATTTTTCAATAAAATCTAGCATTTTTTCTCAATCAAGTTTTGGCAACACTGCAAGGACCCAAAATATGTCCGTTAAGAACAAAATGTGCTGAAATTTATCCAACCTAACCTGTGACAATTTTCGTTGAAATCGGTTCATATTTGGACATAGCTTCCATATCTTTTTTCATCCGATTTTAAATAAATGGTGCACCAAACTCTTAATGTTTTTTTTTTTCAGAAAAGAAATACGTAGAAGTACAGATACGACTAATTGATCTATGTCGGTTCACATTTAAATAAAGGTCACATATTTTAGTTCATCTAATTTCAGTTTCCTGTTCCGCTCGCAGGTTTTGCTTTTCATTGTGTGACAATTTTTTCTACCAAAAATTATTTATATCTGTCCACTTTTTTTTAGTGAACCCTCATATAACGGTACCTCCCAAATTTCGGTATTTTTGGTTTCTCTTTGGGTAGAAAAATCACTATAAGGCTCGCAATATTGAATATAGAGTTTTGCAATTTTGCACATACATGGTTATTAATTCTAGGATGTACTGGTATCGGTCAAAGTTTTTGGATATCGCCAAAATATTCGATATTTTGACAATTTGAGGTACAAATTGGTTGAAAAAAATTGGCTGAAAACTTGTATTTTGAGTTATCATTGGGTAGCATATCTTGTTGCCGAAAATAATCAAGATCGGTCCATTTTTAGGGTAGCCGCCTTAAACGGTGTTCCATAATTCGGTATTCTGGGAATTTTGGGCGAGTTTTTAAATTGCAAATTTCTTACTTAGTATTATGAAGTGGCTATAATTTGGCGTTTCGGGACCATGGGAGTAAGCAACTTATTCACAGCCTCTATATAGGTGGTTTAATTGGCCCAGGCACATTTTCCATTGAGTTAACCTTCGACGGTAAGCAGGTTATGTTAAGCATAGTATGTTTATATTATTCCTGGCACCAATTTGCAATGGCGTAGACCCCATATGAATGCACCTATCGATTTTATGGACATATTCTGAATGTGTACCTCATGGTGAAGAGTATAAAAAGCTATCTCGGTCCGATCATAACACCTTTTAAATTTCTTTGTGAATATTTTCCAACGACCAATACAATAATAGGAGTGGATTTTTCAAGAATATTTTTTTAACGAGTAATTAACATTAGTTTTATAAAAACAAATTCGTCAGGTTATATTATACAAATTTTAGTGGACGACCATGCGTGATTACTTTTTTTTTAATATTTTTAAGGACCATTCAACTTGTGTTAATCCTTTTGGTGGCTGCTTCATTCATGATTCCCATTGTACAAAGTGCAACTATTGATTTTGTGGACATTAAAACAATAAATTGAACATTTATTGAAAACAATTAATCACATTTTACATGAATCGCGATTTTCATTCAAACGTATTTCAGTTGTTAATAAATGAGCAATTAATTCAATATTCATACAATAAAACCCAGTACAACTTTTAATTGATATTTTATTACTCCAAATCTTGCCGACGAATATAACATAACCATGAAATTTAAAATATTCGAACTTTCTAGCTTCATAAAAGAAGCTCAAAGAAGAAATTGGCATTGATTCATATGTTTTTTTTTTTTTATTTTATTTTTTCTATATTATAAAAAAAAAATTTTTTTCCTATTTTCAACAAAATCAATTTAATTTACTTTGCAAATGTATGCCATTAAATGTCGTATTTCATAAAAAAACCATTGCATCTGCAATAAGTAAATACAGAGATGTGCCATTGCTTACTGCATTACTGTTAATGGTTGACATCGACGCCTGCTTTTTATTACCATTTATTGTCCCTTTATATCCCCATAATGGGTCATTGAAATAATCGACATCGTCATCATCATTGACAGCTGCAGTCAGTGCCATCAAGAGTAGAGCACCAATCAATATTAACATTGCCAATCGAATAATTATTGGTTACATCAAGTGCTGGCCATTGAAAGGACAAAATAGATATTTAAACGTTTAATACTAGGATGTGTATTGGCCTTTGTAGATCACAAAGAATTTCAATCTGAAAAGTCACTAAACATAGTATGGTATGATATGATTTATAAAATTGGGAGTTTGGGCAGGTTTTTTAACCAAGTTAGCTTAATAAGGAAATCAATATTAGCCGAAGTTTCAGACTGGAACCCATATAATGCAACCTCTCATTAATCGATATTTTGGGCGCCTCCTCATGTTGGCGGTGGTATAAAGAATCTGATCCGGTCGAACATGACAACGTTTTTGTTTATTTTATCTTATAATATGTACTTTCATTCCTATTTAAACTCTATGTGCATAAACAAATTATTGATATCGTTCGTGCTTGGTAACAAGCAATTCTTTTTTTCATACCCTTTCTATGCATACGAGTATGTGTATGTAATTTTATTCCAATTTATTCATATGAAAGAAAATAAAATGTTTGCCACGTTTGCAAAATGTGTGTTTTATGTTTCACATATTTCTCGTTTTTTTTTTTGTTTTGTTTTTATTTTTCAGTATCAAACTTAATACGATCATAAATAACATGAATTATTATGCCATAAAAATGCCTTGGTTCATAAATCAATGGTAACACAATTAATGGCATCAATAATGGTTCACCTGTTGTTTGGCCGAAACCAACACAACGACCAAAAAAAGTGTTACAAGAGAAATTATTTGATTTTGTAGGTTTTTTTATCATAAATACTGTTGTTGTTGTTGTAATCGATTTATTACCATTGAAAGGGGTGTTTGTTGTGGTGACAAGAGAAAATATGTAACTTGTTACAACGATGTGTTATTGGTTTGATAAATATTTGTTTTAGTTTTTAAAAGGAGTTTTGGAAGGAACTAGGATAAAAATTTTTATTTTTTTTTGTTTTAAATGTATAAATAAAACAATAATTTTAATTGCAACCTATACAACCTTTAGTGAGGGTATTATAAGTGTGTGTTGTACGAAGAGTTTACTTACTTACTTAGTTGGCTTGTGGTAGAACGTTTGTTCCATAAGCCGAGCTTAAAACCAGTAAGGAAAGTAGTAAAGTCGGACGGCCCGACTATATGATACCCTTCACCACTATGGGTATATTAACTGGACTATTATCATGTATGAAATAAAATATGTGATATTTATCCAAATGTGAAACGACCTAGATCTATCCATAAACATGTCATTCGTTTGTTACAATGGTACTAAATTATGTAATTTGACTTCAAACAAATATTAATAGGTCATCGCTTGGGCTATGTTTTAACTTCTAGAAAACGTAACTACGTTATTCTATGCTCAATTTTGTACGTTGTGCAAAATTTGATGTCAATCTGAGGAGTTTTATGCACAATTTACTTAAAATCAGACGAAAATATATATGGAAGCTATATCCACATATGAACCGATTTCAACGAAACTTGTCACAGGTTAGGTTATACTAATTTCAGTACGATTTGTTCCTATCAGCCATATAATGGTTCCTTGATACGTCAATTACTTAAAATAAATCTACAATATAAGGGAGCTATATCTAAATCTCAACCGATTTTCACGAATATATATGGGAACTATATCTAAATCTTGACCGATTTTCACGAAACTTGACAGACTTCACTCTAGGCTCAATTCAGTACGTTATGCCAAATTTCGTGCAAATCGAATGATATTTAGGGACTTTAGTGCACTATTTACCTAATATCTGACGAAACTATATATTAGAGCTATATCTAAATCTGGATCGATTTTCACGAAAATTTGCAGACGTCATTCTATGCTCAATTCAGTACGTTATGCCGAATTTCGTGCAAATCGAAAGATATATAGGGACTTTGGTGCACCATTTACCTTAAATCGGACGAAAATATATATGGGAGCTATATCTAAATCTGAACCGATTTTCATGGAACTACACACACATTATACTAGACCTAATTCATTACGCTGTGCCAAATTTCGTGCAAATCGAAAGATATATAGGGACTTTTGTACACCATTTACCTTAAATCGGACGAAAATATATGGGAGCTATATCTAAATCTGAACCGATTTTCATGAAACTTAACTTCATTACGCTGTGCCAAATTTCGTGCAAATCGAATGATATTTAGGGACTTTGGTGCACTATTTACCTAAAATCGAACGAAACTATATATTAGAGCTATATCTAAATTTGGACCGATTTTCCCGAAATTCAGCACACATCATTGTCGACTTAATTCAGTACGCTATGCCAAAATTCGTACAAATATAATGATTTTCAGGGACTTTGGTGCACCATTTACCTAAAATCGGGCGAAACTATATATGGGAGCTATATCTAAATCTGAACCGATTTTCCTGAAATTTAGCACACATCATTGTCGACTTAATTCAGTACGCTATGCCAAAATTCGTGCAAATCTAATGATTTTCAGGGACTGTGGTGCACCATTTACCTAAAATCGGACGAAAATATATATGGGAGCTATATCTAAATCTGAACCGATTTTCTCCAATTTCAATAGGGTTCGTCCTTGGGCCAAACCAATGGGCCGTGCCAAATTTCATCCAATTCGGATCATAAATGCGACCTGTACTTTGCTCACAAAAATACATGGACGGACGGACGGACAGACGGACAGACGGGCATGCATAAATCGACTCAGAAAGTGATTCTATGCATATTCTCAAAAGGAACCATAGGTCTATCTCGATTATTTTTGCCTGTTACAAACATATGCACAAAGACATAATACCCTGTACCACAGTGTGGTACGTGGTCTTCCTCTTCAGCGTAAACCATCAGCTGATTCGCTGGTATATGCCTCTTGAGCTGGGACATCCTCATCCATTCTCACAACAAGACCTAGCCAACGTAGTCGCTGCAGCTCGATCCTTCTGACTATGTCGATGTTCGCAAGAATAGTTGGTACAACTTCTGTTTCATTCGGCGGCGATATTCACCATCGGTCCATAGATCTTCCGGATATTTTTTTCTCAGATACTCCAAGAGCAGCTTCATCTGCTTGAACAAGTATCCATGATCCAGATTCATACACCAGCACGGGTAGTATCAGTGTCCTATAGAGTTTGAGTTTGGTCAGGCCTTGCTTCTTACTCAGACCACAGTAGAGCAAGTACTCATGATCCAGATTCATACACCAGCACTGGTAGTATCAGCGTCCTATAGAGTGTAAGTTTTGTGAGGCGGATATGTGGGTCAACACTATTCTTCTCCGGATTTGAAAGTTGATGTTATTAATTTTGTTTATGGCGGTACCGAGGTATATAAAATCGTTCACAAGCTCGAAGCTGTGTTTTCAAGTTCTACAGTTGGTCCGAGTCTATTGGGCGTCTTGCTCGTTGATACCATCAGCTTGTTCTTATCACCATTTACTGACAGTCCCACTTTGGCAGATTCCTTCTCAATTCATTTAAAGGTGGTTGTTACCACTTGCAATGTTCGATCTATTATGTCGATGTCGTCGGAGTAGGCGAGTAACATATGTTTGGTGTACAGAGTGCCATTTCTGTTCCCATTTGCATCTCCTATGACCTTTTCCAGGAGGATGTTTAACATGGTCGCACGAAAAACTGTCACCTTGTCTGAATTCTTGTTAGGTTTTGAATCCTTTCCAACTTTAACTGCTGACTTTGCAGTTATCCTGCATAGCCGTATTTTTTTGCAGAAATACCAAACAAAGACATGGCTTTAAAGACCTCTGAACGGATAGGGCTGTCGAGTGCGGCTTTGTAGTCAACGAATAGGTGGAATGTGTCGATGAATTTTTCGTAGGCCTTTTCCAGGATTTGACGCAGTGTAAAAAACTGGTCTGTGGTGGATTTGCCAGGTCTGAAGGCGCATTGGTATGGTCCAATAATGTCAATGACCATTGGCTTCAGTCGTTCATACAGCATACTAGATAGCTCGTTATATGCTATGGGAAGGAGACTTATTCCTTCCAAGACATATTGTCTTGTCTCCTTTTTGTGCATGGGATACAGGATGCTGAGATTTCGATCATTGGGCATGCATTTCTATAGACAAATTGTATTAGTCAGTTGGTTCATGTTCCTGATCAGCGTCTGACCAACGGGATTGAACAGTTCGGCTGGTAATCCAGTTTGAGTGCTATTCTGACCTCATCTTTGCTACGTGGTATATAATCTCGTATTGGTTCTGGGATATCGTCTTCTACGCCACTATTTGATACCAGAAGCTTTTCAAAATCCTCAACAAGTTGACGGTATATGTCAACAGATTTCCTTCTTCATTTCTACAGGAGAATGTTCCTGCAATAAACCCTTCGGTTTAGTGTTTTGTTTGTTGGTAATATTTCCGAACTCCATTCTGATTCTTGTACATGTCGATTTTCTCCCGCTAACCTTTTTATTGTTCTTTCTTCTATTGTCTGAAAATACGTTTCTCCTCTCTCTTTTCCTTTCGATAATTCTCCATCGCATTACTGATATTGACTGCCGTATATACTGCGTTTTTGCATACCCTCATCTCTGATCGTATTACGATGTGATCCATTTCTCATCTCAAGTTTAAGAAATGGGTCTATCTCATACCGTTTGGCCAAGGCTTCGCAGATGGAAATTCGAACATGGTCGATTTTTAGCTCCTGGGCGATGTTGCGACTGCTAACGTGCCGGTAAACTTCGATCATTTCTGTGATTTTATCGACATTTTTGACGAGAAAATAGTGGATTTCTTTTTCCCCAACCTAATATTATTGGAACAAGTGGTAACTGTGACGGTGTGATTCTCAAGAGAGCTATTGGTTGGTTGGTTATATCAATTTGTTGTTGTTACACACATATATATTTTTTTATGTAATCTTGTTGAGATTTTAGATAAGAAAGCATTTAATATAATTGAATATGCTATAAAAAATTAATAGAAAAAATATAAACACGACAAAGGCGAATTTTTTATGTCAACCATCAAAAAAAGTAAATATAGTTTACTTTGTGGTATAACCAAAAGTGAGGACGTCGTCTTTATGTTCCTCTAGAAATGTTGTTAGTTATGTTCCAAGGCAATATTGGTTCCCCATGGTGCGGTCGTATTTAACGCTGTTTTAAATATCTAGTCTTTATGATCCGATTTTTATGAAATTTGGCATAGGTCACTTATTTGGCCCAATGACGAACCCTATTGAAATTTGGAAAAATCTATTCAGATTTAGATATAGCTCTCATATATATTTTCGTCCGATTTAATGTAAATGGTGCACCAATGTCCCTATATATCCTTTGATTTGCACGAAATTTGGCATAGTGTAATGAATTATGTCTAAAATGATGTGTGTTAAGTTTGCTGGAAATCGGTCCAGATTTACATATAGCTCCCATATATATTTTTGTCCGATTTAAGGTAAATGGTGCACCAAAGTCCCTAAATATCTTTCGATCTGCACGAAATTTGGCACAGCGTAATTAATTAGGTCTAGAATGATGTGTGTTAAGTTTCTTTAAAATCGATTCAGATTTAGATATAGCTCCCATATATATTTTCGTCCGATTTAAGGTAAATAGTGCACCAAAGTACCTATATATGTTTCGATTTGCAGGAAATTTGGCATAGCGTACTGAACTAAGTCTAGAATGTGTGTGCAAAGTTTCGTGAAAATCGGTTCAGATTTAGATGTAGCTCCCATATATATTTTCGTCCGATTTTATGTAATTGGTGCACCAAAGTCCCTATATACCTTTCGATTTGCACGAAATTTGTCATAGCGTACTGAATTAAGGCTAGAATCACGCGTGTTAAGTTTCGTGAAAATTGGTGCAGATTTAGATATAGCTCCCATATATATTTTTGTCCGATTTTATGTAATTGGTGCACCAAAGTCCCTATATATCATTCGATTTGCACGAATTTTGGTATAGGGTACTGAATTAAGTCTAGAATGATGTATCTAAGCTTCGTGAAAAGATCCATAGCTAGGCCGATTTACACAATGTACTGATGTAATATAAATTAGTCTCTGGTAAGTTTCCCTGAAATCGGTTCAGATATATTCTACATATGTTAGGATACATATGTAGAATATACCCAAAGTGGTGAAGGCCCAGTCCGACTTTACTACTTTCCTTACTGGTTTTAATTCCAATTATACATTTTATACCCTCCTGCTTGATCTGAAATAATATTACAAATTATCGCATCAAACATGTCCTACTTACCTTATTACACCATAAAAATAATTCCACTTAAACTACTCTAACTTTTCTGTCCTAATTAAATACCAAGCAATTTAATATTCCCTCCAGTATTTACAATACTTAAGAATGTTAAAAAGTAAAACTACAACAACAACTAAAAAAGAAGAAAATCCTTTAAATGACTCTACAGCTGTACTATTACTCTACTGCTGCTGCTCGAACAGTAACATCCTTTAACTCTTAGTTATCATTGATGCAACCAATTACATCATCCATTTGCAAGAAAAACTCTTTAATTTTATTTAATTTACAACTGTCAACACATTCATTGTACCTACGGAAAGGAAAGAGAGACATGCACACGCACACCTACAGACGGAAAGACCAATGCACACACACAAAACACATCCTCACAACTCACTGAGTACAAGAGAAGTTTGTTAGAGAAGTTTCATTTTATGGAAATGCAAATGAAAAACCATGTCAATGCTACTGGCAATTGCCTTTGATCTGGATATGTTGTTGTTGCTGTTCTTGATAGTATTTTTGTTGTTGTTGTTGTCACCATCATCAACATCATTCATGAAGAACATCATCAACAGCAAGAGCAATTTTTCATCGTCATTAACATCAATGACAGCTGCAACAACATCATCATTTAAAGTTCGTTCAAATCTCTCTGAAACAAACGCACACACACATTCTCACATAAGGATTTTCACTACATACATACGTATTTCCTTTCAAACTACTGCTGTTGAAAATTGTTGACGATAAGTGAATGACAGTTAATCAAATGCACGATGAGTAAAATTGTTAATGTTGTAGTTGTCAACTCTATATTTATTATTTGTAACTACTTGTTTTTAGAAGGATATCGAATGGAAACGAGGAGTGGATAAAAGGGATGATAAATAAATTTGTGAATATTTTTTTTTATATATAAAAAATATTTTTTGTGGGATAGAAGGTGTGCCTTTAAAATTGAACAAGTAGGAACTTTTTAAATCAACCACCATGCAGTTTTTTACACTGTCGTCAAACGAAACTCCAAAGGACGCACACTCTGATTCCTATAGGACGCTCCAAATAACAAACCTGAACTGCGACCTTATATATAACTATGTCCAAACATGCATCTATTTTTTGCCCAAAAAGTTTTCATTTTGTTATAACAAAATAGTTTATAGTTTATACTAAACACAACAATGTTGTAAGTATTGCTTCGTATGGTCCCGAATGTTTGTAACGCCGCGAAATATTGTTCCTAGACCATCCTTTCAGTATACAGATCATATCTCGACTAGTTGAGTCGAACTAGAAATGTTTTCCGTCCGAATGTCCATCTGTACAGCGATACAGGCTACAGTAATGAACGAATCGCCACGAAATTTTGTATATAGGACGGGTTTTTGGCCAAAGACCTCTCTTTAGTAAAAATCGGTTAGTATATCAAATGGAACAACACTTTTTTGTGTTGTTCTCTTTTGGAAAGAGGACGTTACCAAGGAAAAAGCCTGTGTCTTTTAGATAATCGGTCAATATTAGGCGGTTCAAACCGATATATGATATATGTATTTGGGATGTGGGAGTTATATTTTACATGAGGTTCCCGCTTATGGTCAAGGACGACACCTACAAATTTCGGTGATGATCTGATATATTTATAGGATGAAATGACGTAGAGGATGATATATACCAAACAACGGATCTGATTGTTTTTAACATGGCGAAGCCCAGACTTTTCTTGGTCCATCTTTCATCTCAATTTTGGACGTGAGCTGATATGTGCCGCGAGTTTACCCATAAGAACAAAAAAAAAAATGGGTTGAGGTGTCGAGTTAGTTGCCCACACTCGGAAAAAACTACTACTATGAAAAAGCAACGAAAAAGACAACCAAACCCTCCTAATGTTGACGACCTCCGCAAAGGTATAAAGGACCACGATCTGTGAACCTGCACTTGGAATGTGCTCACGTTGTACAGAACAAGCTCAGTTTTCGCTATGGCGGATGTACTGAGGAAGTACAAAGTCGATGTTATTGCCTTACAAGAAATGAGATGGAAAGGGACTGGACAGACACACTGTATTATAGCTGCCATAAAAGGAGACATGAAGTTGGCTGCGGATTTATGGTTAGCAGGAGAATAAAAGACCTCGTCTCCAGATTCACTCCAGCAGATGAGCGAATTTCTATAATCTATATAAAAGCGAAGTTATTTTACATTAGACATATTTAACGAGCGCTTAGAAACAGCGTATGACCGCTGCCCTGGCCATGACATTAAAATTCTACTAGGAGATTTTAATGCGAAAATCATAAGGGAAAATATTTTTGGTCACCGGCGGAAATTTCAGCCTCCATGAAGAAACATCGGACAACGGCATGAGGTTTATTGACAGCAAAAAACATGGTAGTTAGCAGCACCAGATTCAAGCATATAGATATACGCAAGGCAACCTGGATTTCTCCTGATCAAGCAACGATAAATCAAATTCATCTTTTTGTGATGAACGGAAGACATTCATCCATTGTATTAGACATTCGATCGATACGAATGGCGTATATCGGCCCCGTCCGACTATACTGCTCCGCTACTGGTATTCTTGATAGGATGCCAAATTACATCTACTTCGGATCCAAAGTCCGGCTAAGACCATTAAATTGTCTCAAATGTGGAGGGACCTTCATAAGGTGGCTGTGGGGATTTTCCAACCCTTTAAGATCACGAAATGCGAAAGAATATCGAAAATAGTTCAGTTACATTGGGGAACAAACCAAAACGTGGAACGATATATTCCGTTTTCAATACCAAAAATCCTAGGACTATTAACATTGCGCTCTCTCTCAACTCATGCGCTTTCTACAGAATCGTTTCTTCTATACGAAATTTAGCATAATCAAATCGTATTGAAAGTATACATGAGCAAAAACATCGAACATAAAATATTCATATATAGACTCACTGCCCAATTGTATTGTTCTATCTATCTCGGATGTGGGAGTTTTACTTACACGTGACTAATATTGTTTAGTATTACTATTATCAACATAGAGGGAAATTTTGTATGAAGTTTCGGTTATGGTCAAAGACGACGATTATAATTTTTGGTGATGATCAAATTACATTTCGAGGATGAAATGGACCGAAAACTTTATTTTTGTGTGCTTTTTTAGTCACTTTAAACCCACAATTACCATCACAATTTTTCCATGGGGAAGGCAATCTGACCAAATAATTCGAATGACTGTCAAGAAAATTAAAAGTCAAGATTAAGTGGGTCAAATAAATCAAAACTTTTTTGTGTAAAATAAAAAACATGATTCCGAAAAGATGTCCCATAGGAGCTGTTGACCTCTAATCGGTCAAATGGGTGCAAATGTGGCATGTGTAATATATGTACTTGAAAAATTTTAATAATTTAATTTTTAATTCAAAATACGGATCTTGGGAAAGTTTGGGTAGATAGATCTTCATAAAAATACTTCATTTTCTAAATATTAATTTCCAATGGATCCCATAAATCTACAAACTAAATGCAACATTTTTTTATTTTCCCACCTAAGCTTATTCTGCACACTGAAAGAAAAATAAATTTCTTATTATTTTGTTTCTGTTTAAGCATCACCTTGTCTATATAACCTTCCCTCAAAAAAACCTTACAAACTAAACACCATCAATATTTTTTCAAACTTTAAAAAGTTACCCTTAATAGGTTTTATGTATAGTGCCAATCATGCACATACTCACTTCCGTCGAAATGCTGTTGTTAGCACATGCTATAAACGTGTGAAACAGCAATATTGAAAGTGTAAACGAAGAAACTGAAGAACAAGCAACGAAACAAAACAACAACTACATAAATTACTGTAATTTTACGATATGATGTCATACAATGCAATAAAGAAACAATTTATTCTATACTTCAAAACTTAACTAAACACCATAAACACTACGTGCATTTTATGCGAGTGCATAACTTCGACTAACGTTTATTAGATGAGGGTGGAGTGAAGAGATTTTAGAAATTTGTAATAGAGGCGACAATTTTTTCTATTAAAAAAAAAACTCCGACAGGACCATGAAGAAGACATAGAAACAGTTCGACAGGACTCTGGAGACACTTTTTTCTATAGAAAAAAATTCGACAGGACTCTGGAGACACTTTTTTCTATAGAAAAAAATTCGACAGGACTCTGGAGACACTTTTTTCTATAGAAAAAAATTCGACAGGACTCTGGAGACACTTTTTTCTATAGAAAAAAATTCGACAGGACTCTGGAGACACTTTTTTCTATAGAAAAAAATTCGACAGGACTCTGGAGACACTTTTTTCTATAGAAAAAAATTCGACAGGACTCTGGAGACACTTTTTTCTATAGAAAAAAGTTCGACAGGACTCTGGAGACACTTTTTTCTATAGAAAAAAATTCGACAGGACTCTGGAGACACTTTTTTCTATAGAAAAAAATTCGACAAGACTCTGGAGACACTTTTTTCTTAGAAAAAAATTCGACAGGACTCTGGAGACACTTTTTTCTATAGAAAAAAATTCGACAGGACTCTGGAGACACTTTTTTCTATAGAAAAAAATTCGACAGGACTCTGGAGACACTTTTTTCTATAGAAAAAAATTCGACAGGACTCTGGAGACACTTTTTTCTATAGAAAAAAATTCGACAGGACTCTGGAGACACTTTTTTCTATAGAAAAAAATTCGACAGGACTCTGGAGACACTTTTTTCTATAGAAAAAAATTCGACAGGACTCTGGAGACACTTTTTTCTATAGAAAAAAATTCGACAGGACTCTGGAGACACTTTTTTCTATAGAAAAAAATTCGACAGGACTCTGGAGACACTTTTTTCTATAGAAAAAAATTCGACAGGACTCTGGAGACACTTTTTTCTATAGAAAAAAATTCGACAGGACTCTGGAGACACTTTTTTCTATAGAAAAAAATTCGACAGGACTCTGGAGACACTTTTTTCTATAGAAAAAAATTCGACAGGACTCTGGAGACACCTTTCTATAGAAACAAATTCTGCAGTACACTTTTCTGTTAAAAAAATAAAAGGACTCTTTTTTCTATAAAAAAAATAACAGGACTTTGGAGTGTATTTATATATCATGTATATATCAATATGTCATAAACAAACTATACAAACTTAAAATAAGTTTTCTTCCTAAGATGGCATCAATTCCTTAAAATATTTTAGTTTTGATTTCTTAAAAAGAAAAAAAAAAACTCGTTCTACTTATAATAATAATTGAATAATGTTCTCTTGTTTTTGGTAAGTGACATTTTTCCATCATTGGAACACACAAAATATAATTAGCCATATATGTTGCGTATATGTATGTATGTGTGTGTGTTTGGCACTTAACACTGTCTGGATGGTAGCAACGAAGTGTAATAGCTTTTCTTGTATTTTTTATTACATTTTCTTCAAACAAGGAGACAAATAGACAAGATGACATACACACGTAGCGAAAAGTAGATTCAGATACCAAAAATCAAACAAAAAACTTGTGAGTGTCCTCTAAAGCGTTTATTGCACCCTAACGCATTTTAACATCACCGCCATCACTTGCTGTTTTCTATGATGATGACGGTGGTGTTACTTTCAGCTCGTAAAATGGTGTACATTGGTTCGGAAGTTTTCAGGGAAATCTGGTTAATTGTTATAATAAAAATATTCTGTATTTGGAGAATGTTCCACTGGTATCGGTTAGCAAAGCACACTCTCGATACTGATAGGAAAAATCTATAGAGATATTAAGAGTTTGTATGGCCCCAAACATTCGTTTGGCTGAGTTATCCTAACTACGTGCGTTATAATTTTTATTCAAAGTATAAATCGCAGTAATGGACCAATGAACGGTTAATTTTTTCAAGAACAAATAGACTAAAACTTTATTTGTTCCTTTTTTCTGGTCGCTGTGGAGACCATAATTATAACCAGAATATCACACAATTTTTCATGAAAAATAAAAAATCGCACTTGCAAATAACGCAACAATCTTTACAACATCGCATGGACTTCCGGATAAATTTCAACGACCTATAAATTAATACAAATCTTCATTTATGCCTGTCTCTATATAGAACGACGACCACTTCTATGCTCTAAACAACGAAGTTATAACCTGAGTAGGGGATATGTTGGCAACGTATGAATGAGGGCTCAGTTATTGTTGTCGTAGCAGTTTGTATGCCATGTATATCACTCTTCTTCGGTTCGATCTGGTTCTGGTCTTGTCTCTAAGTGAAGAAATTCAGCTACTACCACAGATCTTCTGGAATGAAAACAACGAAAGAATTTTGCTATGCCGGCGAAGGATCTTCGTCTCATAATGAACATGGTGTCATGAGGAGGTAGTAATTGAAATACAAGAAAGAGAGTACGTTGTCCAGTGTTGTCCAGTTCTGACTTTTCTGTGTCCAAATTCAGGAAACTTGCAACCTGTATGGGTGCGTCCATAGAAAATTCGGAAACAGGTTTAGCTGAACAGCTGAATATTCTTCTACTTACCGGGCGGTAACTGCATCAGTAGGAATGTTATTCAGGTCTGCTTGATACGCCTGCTGATGTAGAGGTTCACGCTTGTACCTTTGAACTTGTATGAATGCTATTCAGGCCTGCGTCATAAGCTTGTTGATTTAGAGAATCACATTTGTACCTTTGGACCTCCGTCTCGAAATCATGAAGATTTATCCTGAGGAGGAAACTGGACCATAAAGTTATGACAGGGAAAACAATAACACCCAAAAAGGTCGGTATGATCTTCTTATGAAGATGGTCCACTGGTGTCGTGAAAAGACATCCAGTTGTAGTTGTCAATGCGGCATTCTGGCTAGTCTGTATATGCTTCTATTGCGTATCACTTGAATTCTCGAACCAAACTGGCGCCGCATAGCTAACCACTGACCGGCCAATTGATTTATTGGAAGTCAACAAGGTCTGAATTCGGTGCTAATTATGATGGGTATCACATGTAAGGTGGTAATAAGGTACGTTACCAGTCTTAGGATTTTTAAGCTGTCGCACCCGAAGTGTCTTCGAATTAGCATTTCCAAAAACTCCAGGCAGACAATTTCCACTTGAGTTTTGTTATTACAATTAGGTATTTCCGATTCCCATACGATAAATTTCCTTCAGGCAAATTATTTCCATTGCCGGTCTCTGTTTTGTCATATTCCTCATAGAAGACTCCCGCTTAAAATGAAGTGCTTCCTAAGGGAATTTGTCAACCAAAATGATTGCAATTTGCTCTAAGTTACTTAAAATTGGCCTTAACAATTCCCAGGGTATAAAAAATCTCAAGGCAGGTAATTTATATTGAGCGGGTGGTCTGTTTTGTGATTGCAATTTGTACTTTTTGATTCCGAGAGGATAAAACACGTTTAGAAAACTAAGTTTGCGTCTCTAAGTATGCGTCTCTTGCCAAATTTTAGGTATTTGATGAACCTTGGCGGATATTCGAACCGAAGTGAATATATATATATAGACCGAATGATCTATCAGCTCGCCTATATAGAATCACTGACCGTTCAGCTCGCCTATATAGACAACCCTTCAGCTCGCCTATATAGACTCACTGATCCTTCAGCCAGCCTATATAGACTCACCCAACCCGTCTATACAAAACCATTGGCATTTTCGATTTCATCAGGGCTCCCGCTCGACTAAAGAAGCCTCCTAGGCACATTCCCAACCGGCATTTCCTATTCGCAGAAGATAAAATACCTCTGGTATCTGTTTTGACATAGTCCCCGATTAGGCGTTAGACTAACTTGAAGTATTTTTACGGACCTAGACTCATTTTGCACCCGATGTGATTTCTTTCAGATATGGTTGCAATATCGCATGCCAAGATTATGGAAGTGTAAGAATAATTTAAACAAAATTGTCAATATAAGTCCATGTTCGACATAGCCCTCATACGTTCACGTTTTGGTATATCTAATCTAGGGCCAGAACAAAATTTTCATAAAATGTGCAATAGGTCATATTTCATGTAAATATTCCGCCAAATTCATGGAAAAATTTCAATATAGGACCACAATTTGGTGAAGCCTCCCATATTACAACATTATCCAATTTTTGGTCTTTTTAGAATTTGAATCTCATTGTCATTAATTTAGCATTCGGAGATACTGAAGAGTAAAAGCATATTTGAAGAACGTTTCTAATATAGTTTCATATTTTGACACCAGGATAGAATCCGTCTACTTTTCTAACCATAGTTACTGTCAGAAATAAGAGTATATTGGCATTCCGTGTTCTTCTGGGATAGTTTTTTAACCCACATAAAATTATGAATGTACGAACAATTTTTGACACTGTTCCCCATATAAGGCTCGTAAACCATTTTCAAACATTCAGGTCCTGCCGAATGTTCCAAACAATTTTCAAGCTCCCATATTAGGAATGAGGATATAAAAATTCGGCATGGCCAAACCTCTTTTTAATAATTTTCTATTTAGTTCGGACCATTTGTTACAATATTTGCCTTTTTGTTTTCGCTTTTAGAACCACTGTGCGACAACGTGACACTTGATAAGATTTCCGCACTTTTACAACTACGAACTACGAAGAAAACAACAAAAACAAGACCCTACACTAACTGCGTTGAGACAATAAAAACGTAACAACTGCAAATGTTTGGCTTGTTTTAATGGCAAATGTCACAGTTAGCATGAGTTTGCAAACGAGCATATCTGCAGTGGCTTCGACTGCTGTCGCTGCTGCTGCTACTGAAAGGAAAGTAGCTGTGTTGACGGTGTTGCGCTGTACGCTGGATGCAAAGAGCACAGCGTGTGAAAAGTTAAAGTGCTTATTATACGCTTGAGGTTCTTAACTCCCATTGACTTGCTTGGTTTCTTTTATGTTCTTGTTGTTGCTGCTGTTGTTGTTGTGTGTTATTGCATTTCGTTGCTTTTTTAGGTTTTGTTCTTGTCTTTTTTACCCCCATTTAGACTAGTACTTCATGTTGGGTGTGACATTTATATAATTTTTGCTGATGTTTTAAGTAGATGCTTTCCTAAAGAAATGTAATGTGTAATAGCAAATGAAAGAGAAAATGTCAAACGATATTGTTTTTTGTAGGTAGGTGGGTATATCATCATCATCACCATCATCTACATAAAACATCTGTAAGTGAACAGTTGATTTAATTAGAATTTCAGTAGCGAAATGATTAATGTTGATTGTTGTGTAAATAAGAACAGATATCAAAGATTTGGAAGAGTGAAAAAGTTAAGTGGCAATATTGTAGTAGTGGAATATTAGAAAACGTAGCAAACCAAATACTTAAAAGTGGAAAAGACCGATGACAATTTTTGAATTTCGCTTGCTTGAGCTTCATATTTTTGAATTTTTTTAGAATATTTTTAGGTCACAAAATCTTTTTCTAAATTATTTAGTTTATGGTTAAAGAAAATAAGGGCGAACATACGCACAGTAACATGAGATAGAAATGTCATATTTATATCTCTCAAAATGTTATTTATAAAAGTATTTCTATATTCCTCATTCGATTTGACTAAAGACATCTCAAAATCAACTCGCAATAGCCACAAAAACTGGTCATGTGATTTGGGCAACGGATGTCTGTCAATTCTGAATGGTACAACACAATTAGTTTTCTGAAGTCTTTGGAGAAAATCGAAGGCGGATCATTATTTACCATGATCGATGGGGATTGGTTCGTTCAATCACAAATATTTAACTCGTTCACAGGATATAATGATCCATTGTTTTCTATAACCCCTATATAGCGATAATCTCCTATATTCGATATTTTCGCCATTTTTGACACATTGCAGAGTTTGGGCTCCTTTTTGGCATAGATTCCCATAGGGCCGAAAACATCCCTAACAAATATTGACCCATGCTTTGGAATATACCCTATCTACCGATACCGAACATACCGTTATTTTGGAGATTTTGAGTACATTTTTCAATCGAATTTGCACTTATATGATATTTTGGGTTTCTTCCCACTGAAAAAAACAAAAATTTCGAATAATTGATAATAAAATAAAATTCCATGTCGATCTAGCCATGTTCGTTTTTTGAATCCGCCCACAACACCAGGTTTCTGGCGGTTGACAAACATCTATGTAGAAAATTGTCAACACAGGTTCCTGTTTTGACCATAAAGGCCCAAATAAATTTTCGATATTTTGAGTGTTTTAGAAGTATTTTTTAACCGAACAGCCTGTAATTTGGCATTTCCGGGTTTTAGATGTTGGCATACATCTGCGAAGAATGAAGGTGGATATTTTAACATAGTCTCCATATTAAAGTCCCGCATTTTTAAAGTAATGTTGAATTTCTATAATTAACGTTTATTTATTTGCCGTTTAAACATTTTTAATAAAAATCTGTTAGACAAAGCACTCATATATTGATGCAAAGTATTAAAAAGTTGTTGCCGACAGTATCTGTTGGTAAAAGTTTGCAGAGCTTGGATCAAATCAGGCATTCAATTCTAGATAGTGGATTAATAAATTTAAAAAATATTTATACTTTGTGAGGAGTGGTCCCGTCTCCCTCTGTTACCTACTTGCCCCTTGCGGGTCCCATTTTCGGGCATGATTAAAGTACGTTAATAATATTACGTTGTGCAATGTTTCGATGAAATGGGATATTTTGTTCGCTTCATATAAATTTACAAGTTGTCAAAATGTTGACCCTTTGTGAGGGAGGTACTAAAAGGAGTGGACCGATAAGTCCAATCTTTCAACATTATACAGTCATGGTTATAAAAAAAAGAAAATAGTTTAGCCAAATTTTGACATTTTATGGGGAAGGTGCAGGAAGGAGTGGACCAGTATGCTCCAACTTCCAATTTGATCTTTGTTTGGAATAATTTTTACAATGTAAACAGTATGGATCTATTCGGTCACTCCAATTGTCTAATATTGAATTTATAAATATTGACAATTTAGACCCTTTACGGGGGAGGCAACAGAAGAAGTGGCCCTTCGAAATTGATCTGGGTTTGGTAATGATAATTCTTAGCACAATTTTGACAATTTTGTTTTGAGTTGTCAGAAGAATTTGATCGATATCCTCCATCTCCGAGATTGATCTAAGTTTAAAGTAAATATTACGATGTGTTTCAATGAAATCGGTTATTCTCTTTGAGAGTTATCTTGCGTACGGTAGCTTTGTATATTTTAAGGCGAGTTTTAAAAATTTTAGAAGGTTTACATTCCAATGGTGGAAATACAGCCAATTCGGGTAAAAACTCTCGTAATCCCCAACATACCGATTGACTATTGATAATTGTGCTACCCAATAACAATTTACATACCAAATTACAGTCAATTCAGATTCAAAACTTACCCATACTCCCCAAAATATAGACATTTTGGAAGTAGGGGAGACTGGGGCACCTTCGGCAATCGCGTTTTCGATATGAAGCTCTCACCGTACATCACTAGTTTCGATACATAGGTATCGAATATCGAAATAAATAACTGACACAAAGTTTGAAATTTCTAGCTAATAAGCTTATTTAGATACATAGGTTTTTGTATTTTTATAGATGTTTCTGTAATATTTCAATTCCATTTCGTAAGTATTTCGTGTATAAAACTTTTTAAATTTTTAAGACAATATTATTAAAAAGTGGTTAACTACGATGTGTATTATTATAGAAATATTTAAAAATATAGTGTTTTTACAAAACTGATCGAAAAAAAGAAAAAAACTATAAAAAGTACATTCGGGGTACATTCGGCATTTTAAAGTGGGGCACATTCGGCCATATACAGATTGTGCAATATTATTTCCTTAAAATGTTTTTGAGTTTGTCTTTAAAACTAATCCTTTAATATGGTTCGAAATTGCATATATAAGATCAAACGTGCTTATATTGACGAAAATGCGATAAGAAACCCCTATTTCTGATGGTGTGTGCGGCCTTGAGATGTAAACGTCCTCCGCTAGAAAATAAAGCCCTATAATGCAAACATTGTGTGGCGTATTAACCCTTTCAGTGTCATAAAATGTTTTTGTAGGAATAAAAATCTAAAATTTTGTATTAAAAATCATATAAAGGCAAAGAGTTTAGAAAAAAATCAATTCTTATTTTAAACCTCGGACAGTTTTGTCTATCTTTCAGCCAAAATAAAAACATCAATTGTAACGGTACATAGGATAACCGAAAAATCTCAAAGAAAGAGAGTAATTTTAAATGTCGAATATATTCGACAAAAACACTGAAAGGGTTAAAACCAAATAGATCTTTTAGAGGATCAGAATTTCAACCAGACTGATAGCGATGACAATTACCCGGCTATGACTATGGTGCCGAATGTGCCCCATCAAATGTTGAAGCTACCCCAAGTTGGGGCACATTCGGCGAATTTGACTTTTTTACAAAACTGAAAAATTTTTCAACTAATACTATTTTATTATATCTATTGGGTACTATTTTTTATAATTAAGTGTCAGAGGACAATAATCAGCCATAAAGTTGTTATATATGTGGAATAAGTACTGAGATATAGAGCTCTAAAGAAAAAGTGCTGAAGGTGTCCCAGCCTCCCCTACCCTTATATGGGGACAGTCCAACAAAGCAAGTAATATGGATAAGTCTTGGTAGGAAGAGTTGTTAACCAATTAGAACCCAAAGTTCTAAATTATAAGCAATTTGGTTGAAAAAGTTCCTAAAATACCTAATATTTGTGAGTACTGTTATATAGGGACTATCCTAATAAGTGAAGCAATATTGATAATTTTGGTAGAATGATGAACTACTCTATGAGAATCCAAAATATGACACTACATCCGATTAGGTTGAAAAAGGTTAAACCTCTAGTGGACCTACAAATCCCATTTTCATTACCAAACATCATAGGAATTTATATGCAATGTTTTAAAACTCTTTCAAAGGACAGACACTTTCTAAAACGGCTTTCCTTATATTACGTCTAATCACCTCATTCAAATCTCATAGCGGTTTACATTTAATATTGTTTCCCTTCAAATAGTTGTATAAAAATTAATAATTTTTTGTAATCCGTAAACTATCTGTATGGACAATTTGTTGTACCCCAAAAACCATTCTTTGACTCATCATAATATCCTTCCTCATTAGTATGCCAAGACCCAACTCCACATTTAAATTGTTTACAAAAACATTTTCCTTGAGCGATAACTTTCAGTGCCAGCAAGCAGTCAGTCATTTGGTTTAACATGGCATACGTGACCCTTTTTAACAAACATTACCCTGAATTCCATGTTTTGATTATTGTTGAACAATTTATTTCAAAACAACGGCAAAAATAACCTTAAAAACTTAAATTATATGAATTTGCAATAAAGCACAGACACACACACGAACAGGCACTGAATAACAGCAGAAAACGATTCTAGAAAAGTGGAGTAGAAGAAGGAGGAGGAAGTAATGAAGAAAATTCCAACCACACACCACAGCAATGAATAACCTCAGTGACAAAACAAATGTGAAAGAAAAGCAAACCGAGGCCGCCGCACCATCACCACTAAGTTAGGCGCTCAGAACTAATGTAATAAATTTTGGAAAGCCCACCAAAAAAGGAAGAAATGCCAACTAAAATGGCTACTAAATATTCTTAAGAAGAAAAAGTGGAAATTTTCTTATACCAAATGACCGACAAAGTGTTCTACAAACACAATTTTCTTGTTATTCGATGCCTCTTTTTGGGTATTCCGCCCATCACCAACCAATCAAGAAATTCCCAAAAACAAAACACAACTAATATTGGCAGCCTATACGAGTTTGGAGCGGCATAAAGCTCGCCAATAAATCGCCAAAACAAAAATTGGCACACAATGAATGAAGGAGGAAAACACACAGCCAAACCAAAGAACAAAACAAACGCTTGCAACGGATATTGCCCCAAAAAGTATACAAAAATATTCGATAAACCGGAAATGAAACAAAACTTTACCGGCCACCAAACAAAATGAATTGTAAACAGAACATTTGAAACACACACACACAAACTCGGACAAACATACAGGCTCACTGGGGCATAAAGCCAAAAACTTCGTGTGCCAACACAACAAACCAAAAACAAAGCAAGCCAAATGAAAACGAAACATTGCAGAATGTTTGCCTTTTTGTGTTCGCAAACCAAAAAAGAGCAAATGAAAGTGCAATGAGGTTATTCGGCGGCATTGCACAAAATTGGGCCTACACACACACACACAGACGCACACCAACATCACCACAACCAGCCACCACAAGTGAAAGTGTCCTAGTTTGGTTGAAATTAATTTCATTGATTTATATAGAAACACAAGAAGAAACTCATTGACTTAATTTTCCATTATATATAAAACAAGGACAGGGATTCTTTCAATCCATATACATGCTTTCTGTAACCTATGCTAAATTTCAATGGGACAAATTTGGGTAAATCGATTTATAGCACACTTGATACACACTATTCGATAATATCAATCAGACACCCGTTCGAAAAACATATGGAAGCTATGTCTGCATCTGCACACATTACAAAAAATAGCGCAATCAATCTAGTCTCAATTGAATACGTTGAACAAAATTTCGTGTCAATCGGAGAAGTTTGGTGCACCATTTACCTAAAATCGGACAAAAATATATATTTGGCAGATATATCTAAATCTTAATTTTCAGGAAAATTAACACACATCATTCTAGACTTAAGTCAGTACGCTATGTCAAATTTCGTGCAAATCGAAAGAAATGTAGAGGCTTTGGTACACCTTTTACACAAAATCGGACAAGAATACGTATGTGAGCTATATCCAAATC
Organism: Musca vetustissima; assembly: GCF_032173495.1. Taxonomy (NCBI): domain Eukaryota; kingdom Metazoa; phylum Arthropoda; class Insecta; order Diptera; family Muscidae; genus Musca; species Musca vetustissima. The sequence goes on along the minus strand of NW_026878677.1, from coordinate 61,718 downwards.
TGAACCGATTTCCACGAAACTTGGCAGATATGACTCCAGACCCAATTCAGAACGCTGTGCCAAATTTTGTGCAAATCGAAAGATATATAGGAACTTTAGTGCACCATTTACCTTAAATCGGACCAAAATATATATGAGAGCTATATCTAAATCTGAACCGATTTCCAGGAAACTTAGCACGCATTATTCTAGGCTTATTTCAGTAAGCTATACCAAATTTCGTGCAAATCGAAAGATATTTAGGGAATTTGTTGTTGCTTTTACCTTAAATGGGACGAAAATATATATGGGAGAAACTTAGCACACATCATCCTAGGCTCAGTTCAGTACGCTGTGCCAAATTTCGTGCAAATCGAAAGATATTTGGGGACTTTAGTACACAATTTACCATAAATCGGGCGAAAATATATATGGGAGCTATATCTAAATCTGAACCGATTTCCAGGAAACTTAACACACATCATTCTAAAACTAATTCAGTACCCTGTGCCAAATTTCGTGCAAATCGAAAGATACATAGAGATTTTGATGCACCGTTTACCTTAAATCGGACGAAACTATATATGAGAGATATATCTAAATTTGAACCGATTTTCTCGAAACTTGGCACACATCATTCCAGACCTAATACAGTACTCTATGCTAAATTTCGTGCAAATCGAAAGATATATAGGGACTTTGTTGCCCCATTTATCTTAAATCGGACGAAAATATATATGGGAGCTATATCTAAATCTGAACCGATTTTTTCCCAATTTCAATAGAGTTCGTCCTTGGGCCAAATAAGTGACTTGTGCCAAATTTCATCCAAATCGTATCATAAATGTGACCTGTACTTTGTTTACAATTTAACATCTACAGACGGACAGATGGAGGGACGGACGGACATCCATAAATCGACTCAGAAAGTGATACTATGCATATTCTCAAAAGGAACCATGTGTATATCTCGTTTCCTTTTGCCTGTTACAAACATATGCACAAAGACAAGATACTCTGTACAACAGTGTGGTGAAGAGTATAAAAATCCACGTCTTGTAATAACCCTTTGAAAAATCCACCCTAATGTGTCTTTTGATCTGTCCCCATTTGATAGTTTTGATATTATCGACTTTTGACGTTTCAGTTTTTATAGTTGCAATAAAATTCTTTAAATTTTGCAACATTTAAATCGATGTTAGTCGGTTGGTCGATATGTGCTGCCATTTTCATTTGAAATATTTAATCCATTAGCCTGGTATTTGTTGTGTTTAGTAACAAAAGCAACAAATAAATAGAAAACTTTTTACCACAAAGTTGATTCAAAATGTATTCCATTTACTTTCGTTCGTTCTAAGACAGAAAGTAACATTTTTCAATTGTCTCTCGGTATTTTTTGTTCGAAATTGCACACCGGAAGTTTTACAAACGAGTTCATCAAACAAAGGCGAAACTAAATACAATGTCGGTGCACGTACAAAGAAATGCTTCCATACACAGAAACACATACATTGAAAGAAAAATAACTAAATGGAATGGAAAAAGGTTGGCATGTTCTGTAAAAAATATGACAATTGAAGAAACAAATTAAATGAAGTAACTTCGAGAGGGCAGGGCTGGTAGCTGACAGGATGTCTGTTGAAAATAGTTATAGTTATATATTCGAAAATTAAAAATATATATATATATATATATATTAAATAAATACAACTACATAAGAAAAAAATGTATACCCGGGAATGTTGAGAAGTCAGGAAATTATTGTAATGCTCTCGCAATTACAGTTTAGCCAGCTACTTTTTTTCTCAGTAAATCCCAGCAATTGTTTTGAGACATTTTCCAGAATTGTTTTTCTTAAGCATGAACAAAGTTTAAACATAAATTTAACTTTCGAACTATAACACCCATATATTTACCCATGTATCCCGAAATACCTCTGTCAATCTGCTCTAAAAAGTTAATTGTCCTTTTAAGTGCTGCTGTTTTGGTTTTGCACCCGAATGTCAATCCTTTCACTCACTGGAAAATCGCTCATGGCACATTTTAAAAGGTGATTCCGTAAAAGGTTAACAAATCTTATTGATTAATGACACATGTCTATAGGTCTGTGGGGCATCATATATTGGCCATCATTTGTTCCTTCCTTTGATTTTATTCTGACAAGCTATTCCCAATTGTTTTGGCAATCTAACACACACTCTCTACCACATTATGGCAGAACACACAACCCAAAGTGATCCGTTCCAACACTTCAAAACATTCACAGACATTTGTTTATTTTTGTATTATTAACTACCTATGGGACCGCAAAGATTTTAAGGCCTTAAAATCCTTTTAACCGAACACACACAATTCCATTGTGAAAAGGTCAAACACAAAGTGTATAATAAAAAACTTTGGACAGCTGGCAAAAAACACAACAAATGTTTTATTGTTGTGTTGGTCTTTTTAAGTTTTGAAAACCCTACTACATACCACAAGCATATTGGATCTGGGCGTATTCGTAAACGTGGCTGCCAATAGCTAACTACTTAAACGTGTATCCTCTTAGCAAAATGTTGCGGAACAGGTATAAACAACATATGTTTTCTATTTAAATTAATATAATAAATAATAAAACATATATTATATAATGAAACATATATTATAATGATAAATTGTATATGTACATATAGGAATTGTAATATAATGGAGCTAGTATTATTTAGAGTCATAGACATAATTATTTTATTTTTTATTATTTTTTTTTTGGGAGTTTGTTGTTAAAGATGCACCTAGCACAGATAGGGCGGTCCTCAAAAATGTTAATAAAATCGGAGAAATTATTAAAGTAGACCGGCATGTTAACAGTCGCAACATCGCCCAGGAGCTAAAAATCGACAATAAAACTCTTTTAAATCATTTATACTTGTTCAGAAACGGCCAGAATAGGCCAAACATTCGGGAGCTTGGTTGGGAAGTTTTAATGCATCCGCCATACAGTCCGGACTTGGCACCAAGCGAGTATCATATTTTTCTTGCATTGCAAAATTTCTTCAATGATAAACCAGTAAGGAAAGTAGTAAAGTCGGACGGGGCCGACTATATGATACCCTTCACCACTATGGGTATATTAAACAGGACTATTAACATGAAATTGGATGAAATCTAGATCTATCCATAAACATGTCATTCGCTTGTTACATTGGGACAAAAGTATGTAAATCGATGTCAAGTAAATATCTATAGGTCATCCGTTGGTCTATGTCTGTACCTCTAGAAAACGCAACTACGTAATTCTATGCTCAATTGTGTACTTTGTGCAAAATTTGATGTCAATTTGACTAACATGAGAAGGTTGATGCCCAATTTACTTAAAATCGGCCGAAAATATAATATATCCAAATATGAACCGATTTTAACGAAACTTGTCACTGGTTAGGTTATACTGATTTCAGTTCGTTTTGTTCCTATCTGCCATGTATTGGTTCCTTCGTGCGTCAATTACTTAAAATCAAGCTATAATATAAGGGAGCTATATCTAAATCTTGACCGATTTTCTCGAAACTTCGTGACATCACTCTAGGCTCAATTCAGTACGTTATGCCAAATTTGGTGCAAATCGAAAGATATATAGGGACTTTGGTGCACCATTTACATGAAATCGGACGAAACTACATATGGGAGCTATATCTAAATCTAGACCGATTTTCACGAAACTTGGCAGACATCATTCTAGGCTCAATTCAGTACGTTATGCCAAATTTCATGCAAATCGAAAAATATATGTGGACTTTGGTGCACCATTTACATGAAATCGGACGAAACTATATATTGGAGCTATATCTAAATCTGAACCGATTTTCATGAAACATGACAGACATAATTCTACGCTCAATTGAGAATGTTATGCCAAATTTTGTGCAAACCGAAAGTTATATAGGGTCTTTGGTGCACCATTTACTTGAAATCGGACGAAAATATATACGGGAGCTATATCTAAATCTGAACCGATTTTCACGAAACTTGACAGATATCACTCTATGCTCAAGTTAGTACGTAATGCCAAATTTCGTGCAAATCAAGTTATATATAGGGACTTTTGTGCACCATTTACCAGAAATCGGACCAAACCTTATATGGGAGCTATATCTAAATCTGGACCGATTTTCACGAAACTTGGCAGACATCACTCTATGCTCAATTCAGTACGTTATGCCAAATTTCGTGCAAATCGAAAGATATATAGCGACTTTGGTGCACCATTTACATGAAATCGGACGAAAATATATAGATGGGTGCTATATCTAAATCTGAACCTATTTTTCCCAATTTCAATAGGGTTCCCCAATTTCAATAGGGTTGGGCCAAACAAATGAGCTGTGCCAAATTTCATCCAAATCGGATTATAAATGCGACCTGTACCTTGTTTACAATTTAACACCAACAGACGGACAGACGGACGGACTCAGAAAGTCATTCAATGCATATTCTCAAAAGGAACTATGGGTCTATCTCGTTTCCTTTTGCCTGTTACAAACATATGCACAAATACATAATACCCTGTCCCACAGTGTGGTGAAGTGTATAAAATTGTATTTAGGGAGGATTGTGAAAATGGACTACTAGAGTTTTTTTTTTTTTTTTTTTTTGTAAATAGAGAGCAGCACTTCTATGAGAGAGGCATTATGAAGTATCCTTTAAAATGGCAACAAATCATACAACAAAACGGTACATATCTGGCCCAATTCATTGAAAAATAATGGATTTCTTTTTTCCCAAACCAATTCGTTGGTCCTAGACCCACCTTTTAGTATACCGATCATCTAAATAAGATACAGGTCATGGTAAAGGGCCAATCCACACGAAATTTTGTATGTAGAACGGGATCTCCAATCGTCATATCCCGATTAGCTGAGTCGAGCTAGACATGTGTGTCCGTCAGTCCATTATACTTTGTAAACAGGACGGGTTCTGGTCAAACCCTATAAACTATTGTTTTTTGGTAATGATGGGGTAATATATTGTGGATTTTTCTGCTTACTCTAGATGCCACAATTACGACCTGAACACCACGAAAATTTACACGAGGAAGAAAATCTCGCCAAAGAATTAGAATGACTGTTTTAATGAAGATCGGGCAATACTTAGCGGCTCAAATGGACACATGCTTTTTTGTGGAAAATAACCACATTCCGTTTCTATGGCGTATATATTTACTTCTCAATGATATCTACCCGAGATGTTAATAGTATATCCGAGAGGAGTGCTTGACCTTTAAATTGATACCAAGTATATTGTTGTATATACTCAAGTGTAGGAGATTTAATAAAAACTAGAGGGCGGAAATTTTGCATAAGTATCAGGTATGGTCAAGGACGACACATCTAATTTTCGATGATGATCAGTTGATATTTCGGGTTTAAAATGAACTAAAATTTAATTTTTGTCTGGGTTTCTTGTCGCTTTCTACGACACATAAAATTATATCCGAAATTGTGGACAAAAGCAACCAATTATGGTGCCGCTACCACTGAAATGCACATATCTTTTCTTAACACTTTTGGGTGTTTCTAACCCTGAAAACGCTAATTAAAGGACCAATTTGAAAAAAGGAGCGAGTTCGGCATATATAAATGTATTCTAACGTTCTTATTGTCGTTTGCACATTTTTAATTAGAACTTTAGAACATGAATATATGTTTCGGCATCGAGTACGTTCGATTCCAAAACCTTAATTTTCTTTTTGTCACAGATTTTTAATTTTAATATGGGATTTAATAGTAAACGCATTTGAACTAAAGACAACCAAAACATTAGGTACAAGTTTTGAAAAATGTAAGCGTTACAAGCCCCATTAAATCGAATAATATCCCCATATTGTAAAATACGTTATTTTAACACAACTATCTGGAGACCAAAATTTCTCCGAAACTAGGGTTCGAACCCATGTCTCCAGAGCAACACAAATGTTGTCAGACCACTTAGCGTTCTGAGTCAACAAGAGGTTGCGCAAAACATATATATTAATCATGGATACAACAAAAATAAATCAGCTTTGAAAAGTACTTTTTCTAGATTAAGTCAAATGCCGAATTCGTAATTCGCAGATGCACTTCCGCAACAACTTCGACATAAATACAAATTATCAACATGCGATCCTTGTAAAGACATTTTTCACCATAATATGATATTTTGCGTTTTCATTGAGTTCAAATCTTCCTGCCAAAACTTGTCTATCTGTCCAGGGTGGGTATAGCACATAGAACCGTACTATAAATTTTGAGTATTTTGAGAAGTACGATATATTCAAATCTGTAGAGTGACATTTCACTTTCTCTGTTCATGACATACTACCCATCGATTCTAGGTATTTTTAACGTCCACTTTTTGGTAGCGGATATAAAAAGTTTTACTTGTTAAATTGTAATAACATCGATTAAGTGAAATTTAAAAATTGAATAAATTTTAGATATCGCAATATTTTTTTATTGGTCTTATCAAGCAATGTAAATATCCAGTATACCAACAATAAAGCTCGATTCTTTACCAAAAAGATTAAAATTTTATTTTTATTTGGTGGTAATTAAACCGAAAAATAAATCCAGGATCGAAATCTTCGACTGCAGATCACCGCCAATAAAAATACTACTTCCAATAAAATTTTTAGATGTCATTCACATATTAATTGTACAAGATTAAATGTATCCGAACTTCAAAATTATGTGACGTCGAGATGTTTTCTGAGAAGATACAAATTCTTCAACCTCAGCAGAGCTTTCTGAGCTTTATATTTTGTTCAAGTAAAGTTAAAAGTCACATCGAAATTATACTTCAAGAGCAACAAACATCAAAATCTAGGTCTAACATGGAACAAAAATTACTCAGATAGAGTAATTCTACTGAACTAGTACAGACGTCAAGCGCAACATTTCTGGGAATCTTTAATAGGGACACATACAAATACAATCTGAAACGAATATAGATGAGGTGGCATGTAATAAAATCATGTCATACACCAGAGCACACGTGTTAATATTATATATGTATAATCCTAATTTCATTAAACAACTGGGAAAGTTTGAAAAGTCAAATTTCGATATTTTTTGTAGTTATTCACATGCTCCTTTAAACTTGCTTCTGTAAGTAAATTTCAAATTATTTTCAAATTATTATTTATTGAGATCATCTAATTAAATTTCAAATTATTACTGTAAAATCATGTGTCTTGAAAATATCCTTGTGTGTTAATTAATTTTTTGAAGTTTAATTTAATTTTGTTAAGTTTAAATATATACACATACAATCACATATGATTACGTGTAACAAATAAATGTCACTTTACAGTTTTTGTTTATGACATACATGTCCAGAGATAAATAAAAACTTCAGAATATAGTTTTATACAAGTATGTGTGTGTGTACATACAGCTTTACATAAATTATAAAATTTTCCCCTTTCATATTTATAATTAAACAAAAAAACAACTTGCAAACTTTTGTTGGACAAGCAAAATATGTAAAATGTTTCATTAAAAAGTTTTGACATTTATTTATATTTTAAGATATTTCCCTTAACACATACACGCATACACTCGCAATGCTTTTATTTTGCCAGTCTTTTTTGGCAAATGTCAACTATGGCATTTATTCCCTTTATTGCGAAACATATGGATGAATATACATATATATACTTACATACATACAAGTGTATATTTATATATGTATGTAAAATTTTGTAGCTGTAATCCTCAATACGATTGTCTGTTTTTGTTTCTTACATATGTATGTATGATTGTGTGTATGTAAATGGTATTTGCACCCTTTTTTGTGTGTGCCAGGACAATTTAAAAAAGTTTTAAATGTCATCAGGTCGTCGGCTTAATCACCATTGTTCATTTCCTTTTGTTTTCTCACTCCGTTCTTTTTATACCCTTCACCACACTGTGGTACAGGGTATTATGTCTTTGTGCATATGTTTGTAACAGGCAAAAGGAAACGAGATAGACACATGGTTCCTGTTTAGAATATGCATAGAATCACTTTCTGAGTCGATTTATGCATGTCCGTCCGTCTGTCTGTCTGTCCATGTTAAATTGTAAACAAAGTACAGGTCGCATTTATGATCCGAATTGGATGAAATTTGGCACAGGTCACTTGTTTGGCCCAAGGACGAACCCTATTGAAATTGGAAAAAATCGGTTCAGATTTAGATATAGCTCCCATATATATTTTCGTCCTATTTAATGTAAACGAAAAATTTTGTGCACGAAATTTTGCACGGCGTAATGAATTAGGTCTAGAATGATGTATGTAAAATTTCATAAAAATCGATTCAGATTTAGATATAGCTCCCATATATATTTTCGTCCGACTTTTTTTAAATGGTGCACCAAAGTCCCCATATATCATTCGATTTGCACGAAATTTGGCACATCGTAATGAATTAGGTCTAGAATGATGTGTGTAAAATTTCATAAAAATCGGTTCAGATTTAGATATAGCTCCCATATATATATATATATATATATATATATTCGTTCGATTTTAGGTAAATAGTGCACCAAAGTCCCTATATTTCTTTCGATTTGCACGAAATTTGGCACAACGTACTAAATTATGGCTAGAATGATGTGTGTAAATTTTCATAAAAATCGGTTCATATTTAAATATAGCTCCCATATATATTCCTTTCCTATATATCCTTTGATTTGCGCGAAATTTGGCATATCGTACTGAATTAAGTCTAGAAATATGTGTTTTTGATTTCGTAAAAATCGGTTCAGATTTAGATGTAGATCTCATATATAGTTTTGTCCGATTTTAAGTAAATGGTGCATCATAGTCCATATATATAATAAAGAACTCAAAATGTGGCCGAATGCACAAAACATACTAAAATAAGTGTAACCTAACATGTGACAAGTTTCGATGAAATCGGTTTACATTTAGATATTTTGCTTTAAATTAATTTACATAATTTTGTCCTGTTGTAAGAAGCAACTCTATATCTGACCAAAATTTATAGGTTGCAGAAAGACCTGTTTAATTTCATATTAATGGTCCTTCAAAAATGCGACGTCTGTAAGGCTTCCATCTGTTGAATATACCAAATGTGGTGAAGGGTATCATATAGTCGGCCCCGTCCGACTTTACTGCTTTCCTTACTGGTTTTGGGTTGGTGTTGTTGCTCTTATGACCATCATTTTTTTTTTTTTTTTTTTTTGGCAAACAACGATTTGGAGCCAACAAATTTTGCCAAGACCACAAGGGATAACTTTAAATTGTAATGGAATATTTAATAACGATGGGCTGTCAAGTTTTCAAGAATATTTTTTTGTTTTTGGTTATGAAATATTGTTGAAAATTGTCTTCGGGAAGTTTGCCAAAAAAGAAATCAAAAGAACAAAATCAATTATGCTGATTGTGTTCTTCGGCTGTAGTTCGTTCGTTTTAATTTGAAATTATGATGAATGGTTGTTGAAGGCATCATTTTCATTGCAAATCTTGTATTTTTATACCCTTCACCACACTGTGGTACAGAGTATTATGTCTTTGTGCATATGTTTGTAACAGGCAAAAGGAAACGAGATAGACACATGGTTCCTTTTGAGAATATGCATAGAATCACTTTCTAAGTCGATTTATGCATGTCCGTCCGTCTGTTCGTCTGTCTGTCTGTTTGTGCATGTTAAATTGTAAACAAAGTACAAGTCGCATTTATGATCCGAATTGGATGAAATTTGGCATAGGTCACTTATTCGGCTCAAGGAAGAACCCTGTTGAAATTGGGAAAAATCGGTTCAGGTTTAGATATAGCTCCCATATATATATTTAACCGATTTAATGTACACGGTCCCTATATATCTTTCGATTTGCGAAATTTGGTACAGCCTAATCATTTAGGTCTAGAATGATGTCTGCCAAGTTTCGTGAAAATCGGTCCAGATTTAGATATAGCTCCCATATATAGTTTCGTCCAATTTCATGTAAATGGTGCCCCAATGTCCCTATATATCTTTTGATTTGCACGAAATTTGGTATAACGTTCTGAATTAAGCCTAGAGTGATGTATGCCAAGTTTGGAGAAAATCGGTCCAGATTTAGATATAGCTCCCATATATAGTTTCGTCCGATTTCATGTAAATGGTGCCCCAAAGTCCCTATATATCTTTCGATTTGCGAAATTTGGTACAGCCTAATCATTTAGGTCTAGAATGATGTCTGCCAAGTTTAGAGAAAATCGGTCCAGATTTAGATATAGCTCCCATATATAGTTTCGTCCGATTTCATGCAAATGGCCCACCAAAGTCGCTAAATATCTTTCGATTTGCACGAATTTTGGCATAACGTACTGAATTGTGTCTAGAATGATGTCTGCCAAGTTTCCTGAAAATAGGTCAAGATTTAGATATAGCTCCCATATATAGTTTCGTCCGATTTCATGTAAATGGTGCACCAAAGTCCCTATATATCCTTCGATTTGCACGAAATTTGGCATAACGTACTGAATTGAGCCTAGAGTGATGTCTGCCAAGTTTCGAGAAAATCGGTCTAGATTTAGATATAGCTCCCTTTTATTATAGATTGATTTTAAGTAATTGACATACTAAGGAACCAATAGGAACAAAACGTTCTGAAATTAGTATAACCTAACCTGTGACAAGTTTGTTTGAAATCGCTCAATATTTGGATAGAGCTTCCATATATATTTTCGCCCGATTTATAGTAAATTGGGCATCAAACTCCTCATGTTAGTCAGATTGACATCAAATTTTGCACAACTTACAAAATTGAGCATAGAATTACGTAGTTGCGTTTTCTAGAAGTGCAGACATAGCCCAACGGATGACCTATTTATATTTGTTTGAAGTCGATTGACATACTTTATGGATAGATCTAGGTAGATTCACATTTAGATAAATATCACATATTTTTTCATCCAATTTCATGTTAATAGTCCTGTTTAATATACCCATAGTGGTGAAGGGTATCATATAGTCGGCCCCGTCCGACTTTACTACTTTCCTTACTGGTTGAGGATGTATTTTTGCCTTTTTGGAATTTCAGTGCCAAAATTTAAATTTATAGTTCTAAAAACGTTTCCAAACTATGATTAAGTTTGACATTTCGAGTTTGTAACCGATCGACCCAAGGCCTATATAAGGTCGGCCAGTAAGCGAATTCATAGAGAAAACTAAAGTTTAACGTCAATTGTTTTTGCCGAGGTGAAAACTAATTGTTTCGCCTTTAAATGAAAAACACAGCCAAAAGACAACATAATCTATAATTTGTAGGATAATTTACTTCAAAATCTTATTTAAACTCTTGAAATAGTCCAAATGAGCTTTACAAAGACAATATAACTTAAAATTGAATTGAATGTTGAAAAATATTAATATTTTTGTTTTGACGTCTAACATAATTTTGTATGTATGTATAGGTTTAAAAATATGATTTGACAGCAAACTTTATACTCACCTGTGCTTACTGGCCGACCTTATATAGGCCTTGGATCGACCCAAGCTATTGATATTGAATGTAGTGTGTCTCAATTGAAATTGATTATTTGAAACAGTTTTTCCACACATTAATAAAACTGGGTAGTCAACGATTTTCGTCGCAATAATATGATTTTGAAGATTTCCAGAATCAAATCAATTCAAAAATATATGATGAAGAATACTGAAAACAAGAATTATTTTGCTGTTGTTGTTCAGTTGTGAGTTACAGGGTTTCAAAAATGGAAGTGAACAAAGAAAAATTGTGGTACATTTTGCAGTTTTTCTTTGACAAAGGCAAAAATGCAAGCCAAGCGGCTAAAATTGTGAATGGTGTTTATGGTTCCGATCTTGTAACAGCCAATTATGTGCTATTTTGGTTTCGTAGATTCCGTTCAGGAATTTTTTGATTTGAATTTTTTAATTTTTTGATGTTAAGGATGCACCTCGCACAGGTTGGCGGTAGTCAAAAAGTCGATAAAAACGGACAAATGATCGAAGATGACCGGGGTGTTAGCAGTCGTAACATCGCCCAGGAGCTAAACATCGACCTTAAAACTGTTTTAAACTATTTACAGTTGACCAGAAACGGCCAGAATTGACCAAGAGGAGAGGTGTCGTGTTCCACCAGGACAACGCTAAGCCACACACATCTACAGTGACTCGCCAGAAACTTCGGGAGCTTTGTTGGGAAATTTTATGCATCCGCCATACAGACCGGAGCGATTATCATCTTTTTCTTGCATTGCAACATTTCATCAACGATACAAAATTGGTACATAGGATTGTGAAAATTGACTATTAGAGTATTGTGATAATAGAGAGCCGGACTTTTATGAGAGAGGTATTATGAAGTTACCTTTAAAATGGTAACAAATAATACAACAAATCGGAAAATAAAGTACTATATTTATTATAAAAATAATGGATATATTTTTCCCAAAACTAATATTAACCCTTTGTAGGGGGAGTTAGTAGAAGGAGTAGACCAATGGATCCCATCTTGGGACTTGATCTAGGCTTGGTCAAGATAATAGGATATGCAAAGTTTGGTTCATATCGGGCATTCCGTTCAACTTATTTTCAATTTAGAAATATTGTAAATTTTGAACATATGTGGGAAAGGCACCAGAAGGGCATGACCAGTGAGTCCCTTTTTCGGACCTTATGTAGGTTTGGTAAATATACTAGTCTGTGCAAAATTTGGTTTTAAATCGGACATTCCATTCGCCTATTATTTGATTTTTAAATATTGAAAGTTTGGACCATTTGTGGTATATGTGCCAGAATTGGTTTAGGCTTGGTAAAGATAATAGGTTATACAATGTTTGGTTCAAATCGGAAAGTCCCTTCGTATGATATTGTCAAATTAATTGTTTGACCATTTTGTGAGGGAGGTACTAGAAGGAGTGGACCAATGAGACCTGAACTAAGTTTAGGACAACTATAACGATGTCCAAAATATGGTCTAAATTTGTTACACCCTTTGAGAGTTAGCGTGCGTACTAGCCGGCCAGACAGATGGACATTTGTAAATCGGCCATAAGACTGAGGGTATTAGGTACAGTTTAGGTGAAAGGTATAAAACCATCTTTAAAATAAAATCAGTGATCGGAGAGCTACAGACTGGTGGGGCCGAACATAAGAAACCTTACACAACTATCACTAAATTCCAACTTTCGCGGTATCTATAATCCGCAAAACATTTGAAACCGGATGATAGTCATTACAAAGGTATAAAAACAACTTTAAAATAAACCCAGAGCATTACAGACAGGTGGGCCAAGCATATGAAACCCCACACAACTATCACTAAACTCCAACTTTATGCGAATATATATTTCGAGTCTGGACAATAGTTCGCGATATTTGCACCCTCTTAACCTATTAGAGTTTAAAAGCTCGCGGTTCTTGCCCTGGCATTTTTTTCGAATCATGTTCTCTCGGAATGAACATTTTAGCCATAAGTCCAATTTTGTTATTTAACACTGAATGTTATAACAACGTCATTCTAATTAGTTGGCCAGATTCCCTTCCCCGTGTATCATTTGTTCGACATAAAATATTAGACTCTATTGCGACTAGAAAACTATATTGAAATAACGTTTTCGGTCTATTGCACGCCTTAATATCATCCTATCATCACCGAAAATTATAGGCGTCGTTCTTGACCATGACCGGAACTTCATATACATTTTCAATGAGATCGCTGTGACATTTCCACCTTCTGGTGTAGTTATGGCAATACTAAACAATATCAGAATGGATCCATTTAAATAATTTCCACATCCAAGTACGTATTGATCCACCACTCCTCTAGGAATAACTGTCAACTTATCCGGTTTATGTCCTTCAGGAGTATATATACATCATAGAATTGCAATTTTTCACACAAAAGTCTGAGTCCATTTGACCCGCTAAATATCTACCGATTATATTGAAAAGGTACATGCTTATTCCTTACCTAAATTCCCTTTTCCATGGAAAATTTCGTGGTGCTGGGCCATTATTGTAGCCTCTAGAACGACAAGAAAGATGTAAAAAAATGTTTTTGGTTCATAAACAAACAAAAATTATCTGTTTTTCCCGAACCGTGGGGATTGGTCCATAACTGTGACCTGTACTGTGTCTACAAATTATAATGTACAGACTGACAGACTCAGTTGTTTAGATCGACTCAGCTAGTCGAAATAGGATGATCGGTATACTAAAAGGTGAATCTTGGGCCAATATTTCGACGCATTACAAATTCTTGGGGCCACACAAAGCTATAATACCCTTACAACATATTTGTATAAGGTATAACGAGTATTAAATAAATTTTCAATTTTATTTGTAAACCAGTGAGCGGAGCAGTATAGTCGGACGGGGCCGACCATACGATACCCTACACAACTACCACGGAACTGCGGTAGTTTATATATAGTTCTGCGGATTTTTATTCCGAGCCTGGGCAATATTTCGTGATATTGGCATGCTCTTGCCCGATTAGAGGTAAACAGCACCTCTTCCTCACACTGACATATTTTCCGAATATTACGAGTATTCAGTACAGTTATTGTCCTGATTCCCTTCACCGTGAGTTGTGTTGTGATGTTCGGCTTTCATTTGTGGTCTATATATCGACTCGAAAATAACACAAAAAATTAAGTTTTCGGTCCACTTCATTCCAAAAATATTATCTGATCATCAGCGAAAATTATAGGCCTTGTCCTTGACCATAACTGGAATCTTATGGAAAATTTCAAAGTGATCAGCGCTATAGTTCCGCGCTCTAGAGTGATAATGGGTTACTAAATAATATACGGATACGGAGACACCAGTAAATATTTAGGTGTAACTCCCACATCCGAGCACATACAACAATATAATTGGTATTAATTTAAAGGTCAACCACTCCTCTTTGATATAATATCAACTTCTCGGATCGATGTCATTCAGGGGTAAATATATACGCTATAGAATACAAATTTTGTCATTTTTCACACAAAAGTCAGGGTCCATTTGACCCGCTAAATATTGACCAATCTTTATCAAAACAGGCATGCTTATTCTTTGGCCCGATCCCCTTCTCCATGCAAAATTTCACGATGTTCGGGCCATTATTGCGGCCTCTGGAGCGACCATAAAAACCGACAAAAATTTAGTATTTGGTCCATTTCATCCCCTAAATATTAACCGATCTTTCCCAAAAACAATAGGGGTCTTCATTGGCCAGAACCCATCCTACATGCAAAATTTCGTGAAGATTGGTCCATAACTGTGGCCTGTATCGTGTTTACAAATTATAATGGACAGACGGACGGACGGACGGACGGACGGACGGACACACATGTCTTGATCGACTCAGCTAGTCGAGATATGACGATCGGTATACTTAAAGGTGGGTCTAGGACCAATATTTCGCGGCGTTACAAACTTTTGGGGCTGCACAAAGCTATAATACCCTGACAACATAGTTGTGTAGGGTATAATTAAATAAATTTTCAATTTTATTTGTAAACCAGTGAGCGGAGCAGTATAGTCGGACGGGGCCGACCATACGATACCCTACACAACTACCACGGAACTGCGGTAGTTTATATATAGTTCTGCGGATTTTTATTCCGAGCCTGGGCAATATTTCGTGATATTGGCATGCTCTTGCCCGATTAGAGGTAAACAGCACCTCTTCCTCACACTGACATATTTTCCGAATATTACGAGTATTCAGTACAGTTATTGTCCTGATTCCCTTCACCGTGAGTTGTGTTGTGATGTTCGGCTTTCATTTGTGGTCTATATATCGACTCGAAAATAACACAAAAAATTAAGTTTTCGGTCCACTTCATTCCAAAAATATTATCTGATCATCAGCGAAAATTATAGGCCTTGTCCTTGACCATAACTGGAATCTTATGGAAAATTTCAAAGTGATCAGCGCTATAGTTCCGCGCTCTAGAGTGATAATGGGTTACTAAATAATATACGGATACGGAGACACCAGTAAATATTTAGGTGTAACTCCCACATCCGAGCACATACAACAATATAATTGGTATTAATTTAAAGGTCAACCACTCCTCTTTGATATAATATCAACTTCTCGGATCGATGTCATTCAGGGGTAAATATATACGCTATAGAATACAAATTTTGTAATTTTTCACACAAAAGTCAGGGTCCATTTGACCCGCTAAATATTGACCAATCTTTATCAAAACAGGCATGCTTATTCTTTGGCCCGATCCCCTTCTCCATGCAAAATTTCACGATGTTCGGGCCATTATTGCGGCCTCTGGAGCGACCATAAAAACCGACAAAAATTTAGTATTTGGTCCATTTCATCCCCTAAATATTAACCGATCTTTCCCAAAAACAATAGGGGTCTTCATTGGCCAGAACCCATCCTACATGCAAAATTTCGTGAAGATTGGTCCATAACTGTGGCCTGTATCGTGTTTACAAATTATAATGGACAGACGGACGGACGGACGGACGGACGGACGGACGGACGGACACACATGTCTTGATCGACTCAGCTAGTCGAGATATGACGATCGGTATACTTAAAGGTGGGTCTAGGACCAATATTTCGCGGCGTTACAAACTTTTGGGGCTGCACAAAGCTATAATACCCTGACAACATAGTTGTGTAGGGTATAAAAATTAAATCCTTCTGAATATTGTGATTCCTAAAAGTAGCGTTAAAATGTCACTTCTAACTTTAATATTTTCACTATAACATGACCAATTATTATTTCAACACATTCTAATATATCACCCCACCACGCAATATTAATTATAATTGTTTATGAAACAATACACACTCAGTTAATTTACACACACAGAAAGTGTCCTTAATGCCATAGATATCCTTTTAAAGCTTCACACATTTAAATAAACGATATACAACAAAAGCAGCACAAAACAATTAAATAAAAGAACACGACAATAAACCAAAAACAATAATAAACATTTCTAACACTTACGAGTACAACAGCCAACACGGAGGAACACACGCCACGCCACGACATCGCCAACACCAATGTTGACCCCGGCATAGCACAAAATTAAATTGCAAAGGTCTGTGCTCCCATGTATCTGAGTGTCCTCACAACAAGGACTATTTATGTCACTATTATTTGCTTTTGTTTAACTTTATTAGACTTAGACTTTGTATTTGAGCCGAGCAGAGCAGAGGGTACAACTAAATTCAATTAGAATTACATCATCATAATAACGCATATAATTGCTATTGTGTTTGTGTAATCATTGCTGTTGCTGACTTACTTTCGTGCTTGCTTTTGTTGTACACGCAGTAATATTTGTTCTTAGAACAAGTTGTAAATGAATGCCGTTCCGACGTCTTCTTCATCTTCTCTGAAACGAACGTGTATTCCATTCTAGGATATTTAGCATCGCTATGTGATGTGCTGTTTTTGCCAACATCTCTTCGTTTTGCTTTCCTTGTCGTCGTGTTTTTTCTTCTTCTTGTTGGCAGACACACAAACGAGTCTGGCACAAATGGCAAACAATAAACCAAAGAACTTAAAACTAATCCTGGTAATGCCAACAAATGACATTCTGTTGTTTTAACGTAATACTATTCCACATACTGCTACTACTAACCGATATACACACAGAGAGACAAGCACCCGCCCGCACACACACACACGAAGACATATCAAGTTATAACATGGTATACCTACAATAAAATGAGCTACTACGTACATAGAGTACATTGATATTGTAAGAGATACAGCTTATATGAGATAGTTGTGGTAGGTGGAAACTTTTGTTGCCATAAACTATAAATATAGAATTTCACATTGAGGAAGGAGAGAACTATGAAGTTAGAGGAAACATTCTATATAGATGCGTAACAATTTTTGTATAAAAAATGTTTTTATTCAAGATGTATACACCTTATGAGAGTAAAAAAGTAAATTATTGTTAAATACTCTTTAAAGAGTGTTTAAAAAAATCTATGATTAGGTGGAGTGTATATTAAAATTGTCATTCCAATGGCAACCTGCAAATATTCACATGAGACGCCATAAAGAATATTAGGTTGGGGAAAAAGAAATCCATTATTATACCCTTCACCACACTGTGGTACAGGGTATTATGTCTTTGTGCATATGTTTGTAACAGGCAAAAAGAAAAGAGATAGACACATGGTTCCTTTTGAGAATATGCATATAATCACTTTCTAAGTCGATTTATGCATGTCCGTCCGTCCGTCCGTCCATGTATTTTTGTGAGCAAAGTACAGATCGCATTTATGATCCGAATTGGATGAAATTTGGCACAGCTCATTTGTTTGGCCCAAGGACGAACCCTATTGAAATTGGGAAAAATCGGTTCAGATTTAGATAAAGCTCCCATATATATTTAACCGATTTAATGTAAACGGTCCCTATATATCTTTCGATTTGCACGAAATTTGGTACAGCCTAATCATTTTGGTCTACATATATAGTTTCGTCCGATTTCATGTAAATGGTGCCCCAAAGTCTCTATATATCTTTCGATTTGCACGAAATTTGGCATAGCGTATTGAATTAAGCCTAGAGTGATGTCTGCCAAGTTTTGAGAATATCGGTCCAGATTTAGATATAGCTCCCATATATAGTTTCGCCCGATTTCATGTAAATGGTACATCAAAGTCCCTATATATCCTTCGATTTGCACGAAATTTGGCATAACGTACTGAATTGAGCCTAGATTGATGTCTGCCAAGTTTCGAGAAAATCGGTCTTAATTTAGATATAGCTCCCATATATAGTATCGTTCGATTTTATGTAAATGGTGCCCCAAAGTCCCTATATATCTTTCGATTTGCACGAAATTTGGCATAGCGTATTGAATTAAGCCTAGAGTGATGTCTGCCAAGTTTCGAGAATATCGGTCCAGATTTAGATATAGCTCCCATATATAGTTTCGCCCGATTTCATGTAAATGGTGCACCAAAGTCCCTATATATCCTTCGATTTGCACGAAATTTGGCATAACGTACTGAATTGAGCCTAGAGTGATGTCTGCCTAGTTTCGAGAAAATCGGTCTAGATTTAGATATAGCTCCCTTTTATTATAGATTGATTTTAAGTAATTGACGCACCAAGGAACCAATAGGAACAAAACGTTCTGAAATTAGTATAACCTAACCTGTGACAAATTTGTTTGAAATCGCTTAATATTTGGATAAAGCTTCCATAGATATTTTCGCCCGATTTCAAGTAAATTGGGCATCAAACTGCTCATGTTAGTCAGATTGACATCAAATTTTGCACAACTTACAAAATTGAGCACAGAATTACGTAGTTGCGTTTTCTAGAAGTGTAGATATAGCCCAACGGATGACCTATTTATATTTGTTTGAAGTCGATTTACATACTTTTGTCCCATTGTAACAAACGATAGACATGTTTATGGATAGATCTAGGTAGATTCACATTTAGATAAATATCACATATTTTATTTCATCCAATTTTATGTGAATAGTCCTGTTTAATATACCCATAGTGGTGAAGGGTATCATATAGTCGGCCCCGTCCGACTTTACTACTTTCCTTACTGGTTTTTATATGAACTTTAGGACTTTATTTAACATGTTTCGGAATTTCCGATTTGCACGTTTTGTTATATGATTTGTTGCCATTTTAAAGGTAACTTTATAATGCCTCTTTATCCTGCTCTCTATTTGCAAAAAAAAAAACTCTATTAGTCGATTTTAACAATCCTCCCTAGATACCAATTTTTATATCCTCGAATACACTGTGGTACAGGGTATTATGTCTTTGTGCATATGTTTGTAACAGGCAAAAGGAAACGAGATAGACACATGGTTTCTTTTAAGTATATGCATAGAATCACTTTCTGAGTCGATTTATGCATGTCCGTCCGTCTGTAGATGTTAAATTGTAACCAAAGTACAGGTAGTATTTATGAACTGATTTGGATAAAATTTGGCACAAGTCACTTATTTGGACCAATAATGAACCCTATAGAAATTGAAGAAAATCAGTTCAATTTAGATATAGCTCCCGTATATAGTTTCGTCCGATTTAAGGTAAAAGGGGCAACAAAGTCCCTATATATCCTTCGATTTGCACGAAATTTGGCATAAGGTACTGAATTAGATCCAGAATGACGCCAAGTTTCGAGTAAATCGGGTTAGTTTTAGATATAGCTCCCATATATATTTTCGTCCGATTTAAAATAAATGGGTCTCCAAAGTCCCTATATATCTTTCGAGTTGCGCACAATATTGCATAGTGTATAGAATCGAGTGTAGAATGGCGTGTGCCAAGTTTCGAGAAAATCGGGTCAGATTTAGATATAGATCCCATATATAGTTTTGTCCGATTTTATGTAAATGGTGCACCAAAGTCCCTATATATCTTTCGAGTTGCGCAAAATTTTGAATAGTGTACAGAATTGAGTGTAGAATGACGTATGCCTAGTTTCGAGAAAATCGGGACAGATTTAGATATAGCTCCCATATATATTTTCGTCCGATTTAAGGTAAATGGGGCTCCAAAGTTCCTATATATCGTCCGATATACACGAAATTTGGCATAGGGTACTGAATTAGGTCCAGAACGATATGTGCATAGTTTGGTGAAAATCGGTTCAGATTTAGACATAGCTCCCATATACATTTTTGCCCGATTTAATGTAAATTGTGCAATGTACTGATGTTACTACAACCTTTCGTGTGTCAAGTTTTCTTGAAACCGGTTCAGATTTACTTATAGCTCCTATATATACTTTCGGCGGATTCGAAGTAAATGGTGCTCTAAAGCTAGGCCGATTGACACAATGTACTGAAATTAATATCAATTAATATCTGGCAGTTTTAGTTAGGTTCAGATGTAATTTCGACTTTTTCGTGTTGATTGTACACCAAATAATCAATGGGTGCCTGACTGAAATTACATTTTAAACAGTGGAGCTTACCAAATAGCGTGTGTAAAGTTCACAAGACCACATATTTAAATAAAAAAGTTCCCAAGATCACATATTTAATTAAACATATTTATTCAATGTTCCTTCGGAAAAGCGACTTCTGTTAGAATATACCCAAAGTGGTGAAGGGTATCACATAGTCGACCCAGTCCGACTTTACTACTTTTCTTACTGGTTTATCACTAAAGAAACTTTGCAATGCAAGGAAAATATGATAATCGATTGGTGCCAAGTCCGGACTGTATGGCGGATGCATTAAAACTTCTCAACCTAGCTCCCGAAGTTTCTGGCGAGTCACTGTAGATGTGTGTGTTCTAGCATTGTGCTAGTGGAGCACGACACCTCTCCTGTTGCCCAATTCTGGCCGTTTCTGGTCAATTGCTATCTTCCAAACGGTCCAGTTGTTGACAGTAGAGATCATAATTTAGAGTTTGACTCATAATAAATAATCCCCATCCAGTCCCACCAAACGCATAGTAAAACCTTCCTGGTCTTTAGTCCTGGTTAAGCCACCGTTTGAGGTGCTTCACCGCTCTTTGATCACGATCGTTTTCGCACAGGGTTGTCGTATGTGATCCATTTCTCATCTCCAGTCACCATCCGTTTAAGAAATTTGTCTATCTCATTCTATAGGCCAAGTAAATTCGATCCATCCTATTTTTGTTCTGTTAATTGGTGTGGCACCCAAACATCGAGTTTCTTTTTTAATCCAGCTTTGTGTCTATTTTTAGCTCCTGGGTGATGTTACCACTGCTAACATGCCGGTTAACTTCTATAAGTTCTCCGATTTTATCGACCTTTTCGACGACCGGCCAAAGTTTTTTTCTCCGACCTAATATTTGGTTCAAGGATGAACTCTATTGAAATTGGTGGAAATCCGTTTAAATTTAGACATAGTTTCCATATATATTATTTGTTCCGAATTCACAGCAGGCCACAAAAGTCTCAATGGTTGTCAGAATGAGACGAAATTTTTCACAGCCTTCCAGATGTAGTGTGTTATTTTTTGAAGTAGTTCGACCTATAGAAGTATTTTCTTTAAAAAAGCATTAATTGCTAAATTACGGTCTTTTAAAAAAATTGGGAAGATCTTTATATTGGGGCTATGTCAAAAATTAACATTTGATATTGTGATATGACAAGTCGTTCGTTTTTTATTATAGATATTGAAAGGTATGTTCCTAACATAGTAAATAATATGAAAAAAAATGAACGTAGCAGTATAGTTGGACGGTGTCGACCATCATTCAAATAAAAGTTTGGGTCCATTCGAACCGTGACATATTGATCTATTATCATTAAAAGGGTGATGCTTTTTCCTTGCCCAAAGTCCTGTCCCCATATACAATTTCATAATGTTGTGTTCATAATTGTGGCCTCAAGAGCTGTCAGAAAAACAGACAAAAATAAAGTTTTTGGTATTTTTTATCCCCTAAATATTAGGCGATCATTACCAAAAACAATACCGGTCTTCATTGGCCCAAACCGAACCTACATGCAGTATTTCGTGACACTTTGTACATAACTGTAGCTTGTCGAGATATGACGATCGGTAAACAAAAAGTGCCCAAAATTTCGCAACGTTACAAACTCTTGGGTCACACAACATAGTTGTGTAGGGTATAAAAACTTCTAATACTTATTATATATTTCAAAGTGATTTAATTAATTATTTTTCATTATTTTCCAATTATATTTTATTACAAATTTTAAAACTTATAAGCTGCATTTATTTATAATGTTGCAAACAATTAAAAGAAATAAACTTATTTTATGACATTTCAATCAATTTCCAGAACACAAAATGCTCCTAATTGTACTTATTTCAAACACGCTGCCTATGCAACAACAATAAAAAAACTTTTCCTCAGAATTTTTTAAAAATTTATGACAATTGTACAATAAAAATATACAATAAAGGAACATTACAGCTACACACCTCTTACTACTCTACGTCTAAAGTTAAATTGAGTGAAACAAAAACAAAGCTAAGCAAAACAAAAACAATAAGACAAGAAAATCGTATTGACGATACAAAGGGCGGACCAAAAATAAAAATAGCTTAGCACAGCCTTCTGTTTTTTGTGAACACTGGAAAACACGGCCTAAACACATACTCACACCCAGGCCAAGGGCAAAAAACACACACACACACACACAAATCATAAAGTGAATCTACAATAAAACACTCGTACTCACACCCTCCCAACACACACAAATCATAAAGTGAATCTCAAACTTTGTTATATTGCCTGATTTTGTTTTTTTGCTTTTTTGGTAGAACAATAAAAATTCATTGGCAAAACAATGGATCTTTATTTTGCCAGACCAACACAATTTGTTATTGCTGGTGTGTTGTTGTTGTTGTTGTTCTTGTTGTTGATAACATAAAATCTTAGATTTCAGCCTATAAATGTTAAAGCAGATGCCGAACAACAGAAAAACTTTTTCAGCAATTTTCTGGTTATTGTTCAAAAGAAATTGAAGCAAGATTTTACAAAAGAAATTTGATAGGTGATAGACATGTTGAGGCTTTATTGGAGGATTTTTTTGTTTTGAAAAATTAAAAATATTTAATGTATACATGATAAATTATGAAAAGAAGCAAAAGCCTATAATTCTGAATTCCGTCGAATTATCAACACGTAGAAGAAACTTAGACATGGAATTAAATTAAAGTTGGGGGACTTTTTGGGGCAACCAAGTTATAACTTCACCATGTACATTCTTTAAAAACTTTATACACTATCAACATTCTATTTCTATATATATACATCAATAATAACGAGTTAAACATTGATTATTTTGTTTTATTATTTAGGAGATAGTTAAAATTTCCTAAAATCTATCTGAGTTTTATATTGTAGGAAGTGGTGAGGCCCAAGTAAAAACCTGTGATCTCCATACTGACCGATTGGTACTTATAAACTCCTATGTTCTCTAAACAAACCAATCTATCTTTATAAACCCTTGTTTTCTCCACACAAACTAATCGGTATACAGACCTATAATCTCTCAGCACACCTGTGGTATATAAACTTCTAATAGTTCTGTTTACATACCAATTGGTCTTTATAAAGGCCTGTGGTTTTTATACAGACCAATTCGACTATACACACATGTGGATGCTATATAGATCTGTGGTCTATATTCAATTTCAGTCGGCCACTATACAGACCAATTGGTCTTTATATAGACCTGTGGTTTCTCTGTACACCTATTGGCCTTTATAAATCCCACTGTAAGGGTAAGTGTCTTCATAAAACCTACTGAAAATGCAGGAGTTAAGGAAATGAGCCTTACCAAATGACTGCAAAACATTGATAAATTCGATAAATAATAGAATAAATGCAATAATTAATAGAAGATTTTATGTCATTCAAAATAATAATAAATAATAAACATAATTTAGTATATAATTATTATTATATAATAAAAACATTAATTTTTAAGTATCTCAATTCTCCTTATTTTTTATTAAAAAATAAATAATTTTTACAGAAAGCGATTATACACATTTTAAAGGCAACCAAATTATATTTCGAATAAATATCGTTTGATTCAAATTGGGCCATTATTGGGAGTTAGATATATTTGAAACTTAATTTTCAAAATTTTAACATGGTTGAACCCCAATTTTAACATGGTTGAACCTCTAGTGGTTAGTGTAGGGTATAAAAACATTCACCATGTGCCGAAATTTAAGATGTGTTTAAATTAAGCACAATCCCAAGTATTCCTGTGAGGACCTCTATTTAAAAGTATCTTCAATGAGGTCCTTCCTTCTCAGGAAAATTTAATTCTAACGTATCTAGGACATTCAAAATACATATAAATGAGCACAAAGTTAGTAGTATAAGCCAAAAATATTCACAGAAACATATTGTCCGTTTTTAACACCTAGATAATTCACCAGAAGCCCAATAAGTATTATTCGAGGTATATTTAGACACGCCCGTCTGTTCAATGGCATCACGATACTTCAAGGAAGGAAATGGTATTTATTTTATGACAAATTTTCGATATAGTTCTCATATAACGGTACCCCCACCTTGAAATGGAATTCCGAGTTCTCGGTGGGTAAACAAATTCTTCGCAGAGACTTTTCAAAACAATGTTTCTACATAGACCCACTATATATATATATATATATGGGCAATATTGCCAATTTTTTAATATTCCATTTTCAAAAAATCAGCTTTTTTGTTTTTGTGGCACGTCAATGATTTTTGGTACACATATAGAGAAAAATGTTCTTACTCCGAAACCGTTCGTGATCAAATTTTTGGTTGATGCGCGCAAAAGTTATCGAGGTTTTAATTTTGGGCATAAGAAAAAAAATCTTAAAATTCCGCCGTTTATTATATTGACCAAAAATGTTGATATATATATTCCTCCGTAAAATAAGAATATGAATATATTATAATAATCACGATAAAGTTGCACATATTCGCGAAATATGAGAAAAATAAAAAAATATATAGCAGATTACATCAATATTTTCATTATATTAATGACATACACACACCTAAAAATTAATTTAAAAATATCTACATAATCTAAACACCATGATGAATCAAATGATATCAAAATCACACAAGTCCGTGTAGCGGTTTGTAAATCACAGCGACAACTAAACAATATATTGAGGAAAAATATTTGTTTTTGGTTCGAAAAAATAATGTCATCATATTAATTTTTTTAATTGTATACCAGAAATTTCAGAAAATATTTTTGGGGTTATTCTTCTATTTTACTCGAATTTCGCCGAAAAATTTACACATATAATAATAATTACTTTTTGTGTATAAGTATACGCCTTGCGGATTATATCAAGACCCTTCGATAAATCTTAGGGTTCTATAAATAGGAATAAATCTTAAAATAAAATAATATTATGAAATATACATTTAAATTTCGTGTAAATCGCGTAATTCTCAAAATCATTTGATGCGCATGCGGTTTCCAGGAAGTACTGAAGTTTATTTTCCAATCCATATATATGTTGCGAAATTTCATTTGACGGCTAAGATGTGCCACACGTTGCATTGGAGTACCCAAAAAATCGTAAAACGCGAATAAAAGATCAAAATCCGTTTGAGGTCATTTATTGAAGCGGAAATGATTCACAGAAAACGCAAATAAATCCGCGATATTTTCCAAAACATTTTTGTCCAAATTTCGTGTTTTTGGAAGGCCAGTTCCCGCCGTTCTAGTACATGGATTTTCACGAAGAAGATTTTATATCATCCGAAACGTAAAAAACCTTATTGATCGCGGGTACCCATATCATTCAGTTGACAGATCTAAAAATTTGACCCGAAAAATAAGTTTTTTATCGGATGAATATTACTCTGAAGCTGTGCATACTACATACACAAAATACATATCAAATTACGCTGATTCGCGACTACAACAATCTTATAAGCGTTTTTTAGAAATTCCTGTTTGCGTGTTAAAGCTAGATGTAAAATACAAAAAACACTCAAAATCGAGCTTCAAAATGTCAGCATAATTTAAAGGTAGATGCAGTTAGAATTTTGAAAAATTATACATAAGGGGCGTAGTCCCCATTTTGTTGGCTTCTAGATTTATTTTGACACGAAGACCGTGCAATGAGTGGCTTAGTCAGAAATCGATAGAGAATATAAAAAAACTGGTTCGCCTCAACGTGTTTTTACACATTTTTTTTACATTAAAGTAGACACAGCTTCCACCAAAATAAAGTTTGGAGGTCAATATCATGAACAGTTTGCAACGACAGATCAATTAACCCAAAACTATTCACTTTTTTTCATATACTTAAGTAGTTCCCGAGTTATAAAGGGGTGAATCTCCGCTTCAGCTATGTTAAAAAATTGGCAATATTGCCCATATATATATATATATCACGAGGCATTTTCGGTATGTTCGAGGTTCCACTTCATGGCCACACAAAAAGCTGGATATTTCGTTTTAAAAAGCTGGACAAAACATATATTTAAACAAGTAAAATGTGCCAGTCGGCGTTGCCGAAAGATATATGGGAAATTACAAAAATCTTTTAAATTCCTTGAAGCTGAGGTTTGCAAGGTTATAACTCGCGAAATATGAACATATTGCATATAATTTAAATTCATTTCTATAAAATGAAGTGTTCTTGTCAAAATCTTAAAATATTGGTAATAAATAATAAGTTTGATGGAAGCTGTGATGGTGGTAATGTAAAAAATGGGTGAAAATGCGTTGAAGCCAACGAGTTTTTTGTGTTCCTTCCTGATTTGTAGCTAAACTACACAACGCACGCACATGTGATCAGTGACTAAGTTGCAGAACACCATATGGACAATATGGTTCTAATGCATGATTTTTCGATATAATCACTGCATCCACCCGAAATGGATGCTGACATTTTGAAGCCGGATTTTCGGTGTCTTTTGATTTTTTCTTATAATTAGGATGCGCATCCAGATAACGGACTAAACTAATTATATGATTGTAGAACGCGTGATTTTGCTTCGTTTAGTGTATATCTCATGAATGTACTCACCGTAAATTTCGTGCGTAAATTTTTATGAAAAACATATTTATTGAGTCTAAAATTAAGAAAGTCCTTTCAAATTCCGTGGAACCCCGCGTGATTTTAGTTTTTTACGTGCCGGATCTAATGAGCCCAGTCATGTTCAATTCCGCCCAATAAAACGGCGGATATAGGTACCTTGAATGTGGGAAAAACTGCAAAAACTTATTTTGACAAATTCGCGTATATAATCGCGTTTTTCTTCGAATTGATTTCACATACAATCATTCTTGTGTTATCATATTCGCGAATCTGTGTGAAAATAGGTCAGAAATATATCGATACGCGAATGATATGCGAATTTTATCCAAAATCGATTGTGGAGGCACATCCGCGGTTCTTAACCGATCCTTTTAAAATAGGTGTCCTTTTGTGTATTTTCATAGGAGATTACTGAAATCGGATGCGCATAAAAATCGTATGCATAAAATTCATTTCTATAAAATGAAGTGCATCGAGCAGCACACTTTTGACCGCTAAATTAAACATCGAAAAATTCATAATTATTGGAAGAGATTGATTCGGTGTATACGAAAACCGCATGCGCATCAACTGATTTCAACTAATACGCGAACTGTATGCTTTTTAATGTTGATCATTTTCATATACCGTAACTGCAATATATTTGGTAATTTTTAAAGTCAAAACTCTTATCAAAGGAATCTACCAATATTTAACAATCACCTAAAAGAATTTGTAGAAGAAATCGTCGCGTGTTGTAGAAGATCTAGACTAAACCGTATTATCGTTACCATACCAAAAAATCCAGAATTGAAAAAAAAAACATTTTGTGGCAATTCAAAAATTAATTTATTTTATTTTCAGATATTCTCAAGCTTTTATTTGTTTTTC
The DNA here is from genome assembly GCF_032173495.1 of Musca vetustissima. Lineage (NCBI taxonomy): Eukaryota > Metazoa > Arthropoda > Insecta > Diptera > Muscidae > Musca > Musca vetustissima. The sequence continues at coordinate 33,395 of NW_026878677.1, read as the reverse complement.
GCGACTATTAAACCGTATTTCAATGTGATTTGACTAGAATGCAAAGAAAACAAATGTGTTTAACCATTTGTAAAGAAATTCGCGAATTACAACAAATAGGAATTAATTTAATTTATATTTGAAATACAAGATTTAAAATCGCTATAACTTTTGTGCGCAGCATCCGAATTTGTGAACGCGAACAGATTTTGAATCAGCATATTTTCCTTAACCTATGTACCAAAAATCATGAATGTGCTCGCAAAAAAATTTAAACATTTTTTTTATGGAATTTCAAAGGAATTTTGTAATTTCCCATTTGACTAGAATGCAAAGAAAACAAATGTGTTTAACCATTTGTAAAGAAATTCGCGAATTACAACAAATAGGAATTAATTTAATTTATATTTGAAATACAAGATTTAAAATCGCTATAACTTTTGTGCGCAGCATCCGAATTTGTGAACGCGAACAGATTTTGAATCAGCATATTTTCCTTAACCTATGTACCAAAAATCATGAATGTGCTCGCAAAAAAATTTAAACATTTTTTTTATGGAATTTCAAAGGAATTTTGTAATTTCCCATATACCCTCAGCTTTGCAAACCCTTTGGTTTGCGGAGGTCTTCGGTATTACACACAGGTTTTATTATTCGCATTTTATAAAGTATTTATTTTTATCAAAGTGGTTTCGAATTTCATGTTGATAAAATCGATTATTCAATTCGCTTCAAATTAAATTGGTCTTTTGTGGAGGAGGTACCAGAAGCACAGGACCGACGGGCCCACTTTCGGACTTGATGTAGGCCTGGTAAAAATAATAGGTTTTACAAAGTGGGCTTGAAATCGGATAGCCCGTTCGCATGATATTATATAAAATTAATATATAAATCGGATGAACATATATATGGGACCTATATATAAATCTGAACAGATTTCAGTAAAACTTGGAACACTTTAGTCTATCATAACTTCAGTTCATTGTGCAAAATTTCGTGACAATCGGACTAATTGTGACTCTTGGGACGAAAATATTTATGGGAGCTATAACTACATCTGAACCGATTTCAATAAAACTTGGCATACATTAGGCTGCACCAATTTCAGTACGTTGTACAAAATTTTGTGCCAATCGGACTAAGTTTGACTCGTTGGTGCACCATTTGCTAAAAAACGGTCGAAAATATATATGGGAGCTATATCTAAATCTGAACCGATTTTTCCCAATTTCAATTGGGTTCGTCCCTATCACAAATAAATGAGCTGTGTTAAATTTCATCCAATTCGGATAATAAATGCGACCTGCAATTTGACGGACGGACATGCATAAATCGACTTAGAAAGTGATTCTATGTATATTCTCAAAAGAAACCATAGGTCTATCTCGTTTCCTTTTGCCTAGAGAGTGATCGGAATAGTGCAGTCGGGCGGGGCCGACCATATGATAACTCTAAATTTCTGAGGATTTATATTTCGATCCTTGACAATATTTCGCAATAAGTGCACTCCATTGCCATTTCCGCCATAAGATTCAAATTTTGTTATTTTATCCACAAAAGTCTTGGTTCACAGGGTCCGCTGGATCATGCAGCTCATCCCGAAAGAAAAAATAAAAAAATACCATTCTCATTAATTGGCCAGATCAGTTTCGCCCTGGAAAATAAAGAAATAAAGTTTTCGGTCTATTTTATCAGCTAAATACCATCTGATTATCACCCAAAATTATAGGTGGCGTTCTTCACCATAATCAGAACTTTATGTAAAATTTCAAAGCGATCATCTCGAAATTTGTTTTCTCCAGGTGATTATGGCAATACTAAACTAAACAATAACTCGTAATTATTTTAGTACAACTCCCCTATCCAGGTAAGTAGAGAAATATAATTGGTATTAATTTATAGATTAACCAATCTTTCCCTTCCTGGTGTAAAATTTCGTGGTGTTCGGATCATAATTATGGCGTCTAGAGCTACCAGAAAAAAAACAGACAAAAAAGTTTTTGGTCCATTAAATCCTATCATTCCTATAATGAACAGACGGTAGGGCACACAGGTCTAGATCGACTCAGCTAGACGAGATATGACGACCGGTATATTTTAAGGTGGGTGTAGGACCAATATTTTGCGGCTTTACAAACTCTTGGGGCTGTATAAAGTTATAATAAGCTGATAACATAGTTGTGTAGGGTGTAAAAATCGTAGGGCATAAAAATAGTTTAAAACAGTTATGGTCGATTTTAGCTCCTGGGCGATGTTAAGATCCCAGTCAACTTCAATCAATTCTCCGATTTTCGACGACCGGCGTACCTGGGCGATGTGCATCTTTAACATCAAAAATTCCTGAATGTTATCTACGAAACCAAAATAGCACATAATTGGCAGTTACAGTATCGGAACCATAAACACCATTCACAATTTTAGCCGCTTGGCATGCATTTTCGCCTCTGATAAACTGTAAAAATGTACCGAATTTTCTCTTTGTTCACTTCCATTTTCAACACCCTGTAACTCACCACTGAATGTATGAATATCACACTTCCAACGAGCATCTGAAATTGTTTGATCGATACTTTACGAGAAATCTTTCAGTACAGCCGTCTGCCGAAAAACTAATGAATTTCTTTTTCCCCAAACTAATATTATACAAGTCACACAGAGTAATTGCAGGTGTGTTAGGAACTACATTTAACACTAAACAAAATATATATATATATTTTTTTTTTAAATATTCAATCCTTTAACGATTTTATATTTAACATGTATTTTCAATTTGATTTTTATAACATATTTATAAATCAAGGATTAATAACGTTAATTACATTATTTTTACAGAAGGCTTTGTCTGTTTTTATTAAACAAATAGTTAATTTTTTGTTGATATTTTGATTATTATTAGTATGAAATTTATTTAATAACATATTATTATCAAATTTCAAGGAATTTTGCCCACACATTAAAAAAAACAACCTGCCTTTATTTACTAATTTCATATTTGTGGTGAATAAAATTAAATTAGTTTTAATTGTTTACTTTTATAACCCACTCGATATTAATCAACCATTTAATATTATTTAATTGATTACATTTTTTACCTCCACTCCGCCTATTGTAATACAGTATATTTTAATAAAAAAGCAAAAAACAACAACATTCTATTGTTAAAATTGTGCAATTTTAAGTATGTAAATCTGTTTGGTATTTATTTACATTTCACTGGAAAAATAATACATATTTGCGGTTAATTTAATTAATACCATAAAAGCGAAAAGACCAAGGTACATAAAACCACAAATAGGCTCTTAATAAAAAAAAACAAAAGACACAGAGGGAGTGCATGTGAGCGTATGAGTGTTGGTATTTATTACTTGTGGTAAGCATATTAATATTAATTATACGCAACCGGGTAATGGGAGTTGAGGTAGTTAAATGGAAGTGTTTGTAAAGGAGTTCAAGAATTCAATTAGGGAGATGTAAAAATTATTGTGGTCAGCACTTAAAATTATAAAAAAACCAGTAAGGAAAGTAGTAAAGTCGGACGGGGCCGACTATATGATACCCTTCACCACTATGGGTATATTAAACAGGACTATTAACATAAAATTGGATGAAATAAAATATGTGATATTTATCAAAATGTGAATCTGCCTAGATCTATCCATAAACATGTCTTTCGTTTGTTAAAATGGGACAAAAGTATGTAAATCGATTTCAAACAAAGGCGTTGGGCTATGTCTGTACATCTAGAAAACGCAACTACGTAATTCTATGCTCAATTTTGTACGTTGTGCAAAATTTGATGTAATCTGATTAACATGAGGAGTTTAATGCCCAATTTACTTAAAATTGGGCGAAAATATATATGGAGGCTATATTCAAATATGAAGCGATTTCAACGAAACTTGTCACAGGTTAGGTTATACTAATTTCAGCACGTTTTGTTCCTTTCAGCCTTGGTGCGTCAATTATTTAAAATCAATTATTTAAAATAAATATAATAAAAGGGAGCTATATCTAAATCTCAACCGATTTTCACGAAACTTGGCACATATCATTCTAGGCACAATTCAGTACGTTATGCCAAATTTCGTGCAAATCGAAGGATATAAAGGGACTTTGGACCATTCACATTAAATCTAAATCTGGACCGATTTTCTCGAAACTTGGCAGATATCACTCTATGTTCAATTCAGTACGTTAGTGCAAATTTCGTGCAAAGCGAAGGATATATAGGGACTATGGTGCACCATTTACATGAAATCGGACGAAAATATATATGGGAGCTATATCTAAATCTGAACCGATTTTCTCGAAACTTGGCAGATATCACTCTATGTTCAATTCAGTACGTTATTGCAAATTTCGTGCAAATCGAAGGATATATTAGGACTTTGGTGCACCATTTACATGAAATCGGACGAAACTATAAGTGGGAGCTATATCTAAATCTGGACCGATTTTCACGAAACTTGGCAGACATCATTCCAGGCTCAATTCAGTACGTTATACAGATATATAAGGTCTTTGGTGCACCATTTACCTTAAATCGGACGAAAATATATATGGGAGCTATATCTAAATCTGAACCGATTTGTCCCAATTTCAATAGGGTTCGTCTTTGGACCAAACAAATGAGCTATGCCAAATTTAATCCAAATCGAATTATAAATGTGACCTGTACATTGTTTACAATTTAACTCCAACAGACGGACGGACGGACATTCATAAATCAACTCAGAAAGTTATTCTATGCATATTCCGAAAAGTAACTATGGGTGTATCTCGTTTCCTTTTGCCTGTTACAAACATATGCACAAAGACATAATACCCTGTACCATAGTGTTGGGAAGGGTATAAAAAAACTGTATTAGAATCAAAGATTATGAGATAGTATATGGGATGTATGTAAAACCAGTGAGCGGAGCAGTATAGTCGGACGGGGCCGACCATATGATACCCTACACAACTACCACGAAAAGCACACTTTCGGCGGTTCTATATTCTGAGCCTGGGCAATATTTCGTGATATTTGCAACCTTTTTACAGATTATAGATCAACAACTCCTATTTCTAAGTCTGGCATATTTTCCAAAATATTTTTTTCTTGAAGAGAATTTTTACGTCATACAATAAAATTGGTCACTTTAGGTTTTGGTTGATTTGACCCTCGGAAAATTGACCGATCATCATCTAAACAGCCGCTCTAAGTATTTGGTCAGATCCCCTTCACCTTGTAAAATATATGATGTTCTGTATATAATAATTGCCTCTAAAGCGGCTATAAAATCTGACAAAATTAAAGTTTTCTGTTCATTGCACCCCCTGAATGAAATCTCAACTTCACCGAAAATTATAGGCGTCGTCCTTGACCATAATCGGAACTTCATGAACAATTTCAATGCGATCAGCGCGACATTTCCGTCCTCTAATTGAGTAATAGTAATAATATGCACATAGTCACCTTTACTTAACTACGTATAACTCCCGCGTCGGAGTACATACAGCCATATAATTGGTATTAATTTGAAGGTCAAAAACTCATCTTGGACATACTATCAACATCTCGAGTATATGTCCTTCAGGAGCAAGTATATACGTTCCAGAATACAAATTTTGTAATTTTTCACACAAAAGTCAGGGTCCATTTGACCCGCTAAATATTGACCGATCTTTATCAAAACAGACATGCTTATTCTTAGCCCCGATCCCCTTCTCCATGTAAAATTTCACGATGTTCGGACCATAACTGCGGCCTCTGGGGCGAACAGAAAAACCGACAAAAATTTAGTATTTGGTCCATTTCATCCCCTTAATATTAACCGATCTTTATCAAAAACAATAGGGGTCTTCATTGGCCAAAACCCATCATACATGCAAAATTTCGTGAAGATTGGTCCATAACTGTGGCCTGTATCGTGTTTACAAATTATAATGGACAGACGGACGGACGGACACACATGTCTAGATCGACTCAGCTAGTCGAGATATGACGATTGGTATACTTAAAGGTGGGTCTAGGACCAATATTTCGCTGCGTTACAAACTTTTGGGGCTGCACAAAGCTATAATACCCTGACAACATAGTTGTGTAGAGTATAAAAACATATATCGGATGAACAACAATGTTCCGAAAATGTTAAAATAGAAAAACAAATACTAAATAAAAATATAATAATAATTGATAATTATTTCGTTATTTAAACAAATTCTCAATCCATTCCCACTCATTGCTCAACTAAAGTTACCATATGAAGTCTAATCGGTTTATATGCAATTAAAATCAATTCAATATCCGGTTCATGTTTCACTTTGAAATGAAAATTGAAACTTGTTGAATATTTCTGTATGCGTGATACAAAGAAAGAGATTCCAAGTACATTTTCCACCAAATGAATTTTAATTAACACTAAGCACATTATCTTGTGCTTAATTAATTTACAGATGAGTGAATTTTACTGAAGATTTTCTTCATTCACTTTTTGAACTTCACATACAGCTGTGTGTGGAAATATGCAACAGCATATTTGGAAAATGATAATCTCTCAACTTCTACTACTACTGATGCTCTTCTTATTTACTTCCACTTCATTAGTCGAATTTCTAGCACAAAATTCCACATTCACATCATCAAAAACAATTCAGTAAACGGAAGATAAAAAGCAAAGCAAATGGTCAAAAGTACTTTAGCATTTTTGAAATGGACCATAAAAACCCAGATGATAATAATGCAATAATCATTGAATGTTTGTGAGATGTGATTAACCAATCGATAAACATTAACTAAACGAAGATACATGTGTGGCAATGACTTCAATAAAAAATAGAGCAAAACATTTAAGGTGTTCTTACTTCAAAGTTCATTATGGTTTCCAATACTGTTATGTTTACTGTGAAGCTCATACTTTTCAAGTATGTATCTGTAACAAAGCTGAGGGTTCTGCATGTATGTGTATCTGTAAATATTTAATGTCATGTTTTAATCTTTATGTATGTGTAAGATTTGTTATGCTATGCGAAATGTGTATATTTGGGAAAAGTTGATACATTTACTTTTGTTTGTTTTTATTTGACAAATAATTGAAATTCGGTACGTATGTTCATATGTATTTGTGTTTGGTATTGTTCTTAATGATGTGGTTGTGCCTATTAATGTGGGAGCTAAACAACTGTTGAAACTCGATTAAATAATAAAATATACTTATGAATGTCGTATGTTGGTTTTTGTATTATAAATAAAAGATATATGTATCATTATTAATATAATTCTATATATCTAACATATACTTTGTATGGATTTTACATTTATTAACATTTTAAAGTTAAGTACACCTAATTCTGTTTTTACACGATAGAATGGTTCCCGAGAAATTCGTGTAAAAAAGATACTGGCCAAGTACAAAAATAATAGATTGGTTCTAGACCTCAAAAAATAAGTTAAAATTAGACTAAATAATGTAAAAAAAATATTGTTGTAGTTATTTTAAGAATTTATTTTCGTTTTAATTTATTAAATAAACTAAATTATAATAAAATAAATTAAAATTTAGATTTCATAAAAAAAAACTAATACCAGAAAACTTAAATAGCATAAAGTACAACCATAAGAAAAATTTAAACATTAAACAATTTTATTTATTGTCACTGTCTGATAATAAACGTAAACGTTTGCGAAAGACTACAATATCACTGCCATCACTGTTAAAAATCAGCAAAAACTAACGATCTTTCAATTATAATTGTCAAATAGGAACTAAATTGTGTACAATACATTATGTACATTTTTACTTTTTCAATAATTCGGGGAATCCCGCATTTCCCGTAAAACAGAAATTCCGCATACATAGACATAACTCAGAACACACACCAGAATTATATAAAATGTTGCTATATCAGAAATTCATGCCATGCAGGGTTGTTACTCTAATTAAGGCAGGGATGTTTGAGCAAAAGCATTCCAGAATTTTTTCAATAAATAAATAAATAGTTCATGTAAAAAAAGTAATATTGTTTTTTTTTTTTTTTTTTTTGTATTCCAGTTATTTCAAATTATGTCGTGTAAAAATAGAAATATTTTTTCGTATTTACTCGTGTTATTTCAAATTCGTGTAAAATAATTCGTGTAAAAACTGAATTAGGTGTAATTGTATTTGAAATCTACATAAGTAATTAATAAATATTATTTTGCTTCTCTTTGCAGAATTGTTTTCTCTTGGTGGCAAATATATCACAAATGTAAGTACTACATTTCTAATATTAATATTTTGTGAACGCTTTTTAAATTTTTAAATTTTTAAATTATTTTTTCCTTCAACGCAATTTTCGACTTAGTAAACCTACATGGACTCTTGGTTTAAAAAAAAAAAAATATTTTTTATTTTTGTTTTAATAGAATTAATTAATTTTTTTTTAATTTAATTTTTAATTAATTTAGAATAATTTTTCTCCAAATAGTGGTGTTTCGACTAGGGTAGATTATTTAAAACTATTATTAAATCGCACTATCTGCCTGAGATCCCAGTTTTAAGGGTGCTGCAGCTGCTGATTACGATTACGTCATGACCTTATGCCATTTGTAAACCTTGGCCCACAATGATATAAACTGTTATGGGTTTAAAACGAAAAATCCCCAAATTTCAATTATAAAACCTTTTTCTTCTCTACCTGTAATTTAATTTTTAGCAAGAAATGGATTCCTGGCCCATAGTGATTTAATGCCTTATTTTCTTATATAGTTTGTTGCGGATTGCCCGCCGAGACTAAAAAAAATATTAAATACTTCTATACAACTTCAACTTTCGAGCCTTGTCAATATTTCACGATATTTGGTCTCTCTTTTTCAACAGCTCCTCTTTCCTATCCTGGCATCTTTTCCGAATAATGTTTCCCCGGAGTGAACATTTACGCCATAACATAAAAAATTTGTTATTGACCGATCATTATCAAAACAGCCATTCTAATAAGATGGACAGTTCCCATTCCTCGAGTAAAATTTGTGATGCCAGGCTTATAAAAGTGGACTAAAGAGCGACTAGAAATCCAGACAAAAATAAAGTTTTCGGTCCATTTCATCTCAAAAATATCACCCGATTATCACGGAAAATTATAGGCATGATTCTTAACCATAACCAGAACGAGCAGCGTGACATTTCGACCTCTTATGTGGTAATGTTAAACAATATCAGAATTTGTAGGCCCGCTTAAATCAGTATGTATACCCTTCAGGAGTAAATATATATATGCCAAAGAATACACATGTTGTAATTTTTCACACAAAAGTCTGGGTCCATTTAACCCCCTAAATATTGACCCATTCTCATGAATCCTTGGTCTGATCCCTTTGTCCGTCTAAATTTTCGTGATGTTCGAGTCATAATTTTGGTCTGTAGAGCGGCAAGAAAAACACAAACAATATGGTTTTTGGTCTATATCTAACTCTAAATATTAACCAAACATTGCCAGAAACAATAGAGTTCCTTATTGGCCGAAAGCGTATTTACATGCAAAATTTCGTGACAATTAGTTCAAAAATGTACTGTGTTTACAAAATATAATGGGCAGACGAACGGATGGACACACATGTCTAAATTGACTCAGCTTGTCGTGGAGATCGGTGTACTAAAAAGTGGATCTAAGAACATTATATCCCGGCGTTACAAACCCTTGGGTCCACACAATGCTGTAATTCACTTTGAACATAGTTGTGTGGGCATCATTTGAAGGTAGATTCATTTCAGATTTTAAATAGGAGGACATTAGAGACACGATGCCAATTTAATACATTTCTGGCCCAATAATGGAAATACGTTAAAGATTTATTTCATCTGTTCAAAACAATCATCGGAGACGTTTTCCCACTCCGATGTAGACACGAAAATCGTTGTCGTAATTTTTTTCTTTATGTATGAGTAAAGAAAGTAGTAAAGTCGGTATTTCTTCGAGGGAACGAATTTAAATATGTGAACGAATTTAAATACGTGACCTTACATCAATCCAATCAAAATTTAATCTCAATCAGACACCAGTAGAAATATATATGGAAGCTATGTCTGATTCTGCACAATTAAAAAAACCATATCACCATTCTAATCTCAATTTGGTTCGTCGTGCAAAGTTTCGTGTCAATCGGACAAACATTAGGAGTTTGGTGCACCAATTACCTAAAATCGGTCGAAAATATATTTGTGGGAACTATATCGAAATCCCAACCGACTTCAACTAAACCTGCTAGAAATTAATTTATATTAAATTCAGGACATTGTACAAAATTGTGTGCCAATCGGGCAAACTTTGGGTCTTAAGTGCGCAATTAACATAAAATCGGAAGAAAAGACATATGGGAGCAATCTGAACCGATTTTCACGAAACTTAGCATACATCATTCTAGACTTAAGGTTTCAACTCGGTTTCAAAAAAATAAATAATTTTGTATTTAGATTTAATTCGAATATACACTAATTCAAGTATGTCCCTATGAAATTTCAAGTGAAAATCTCAAGAACTCTAGCCGAACATATACCCGATTTATTGTGCTAGCATCAAGTGACGGCAAGAGGGCTTCTCAAACTTTAAAGACATTTTTCTCCAAACAGCGTTTTTCCGGGCACGATAACTCAAAAACTAATAATCCGATCGATTCCAAATTTTCTCTATGAGTGTATAGCTATCGTATGAACTAGGATAAATCCAATCGGTCAATATCTTCCTTATTTTTTAACTTGGTTTGTTGTTAAAATTAGGCAATTTTTCAAAAATATTTTTTAAATTCATTTTACGCTATCTAGGAGCTATTTTGACACCTTTTGAGAACCGGAAATGTGAAACTTCTGAGGATGTATATCTTTAAAATAGCGGATTTATACCTTTAAACTACAATGAGGCGAGATTAACATGTTTTTGCTATATTCTACAATATGGACCTAGTGTGTTAGGAGCTTGAATCTTCTTAGTCTTTATACATTCAAAACACCTATAATCATATATTAGTTATTATACATATAGGTTTTTTCCTATTCGAACCCGACGAACATTTCTGACAGCCCAAAACGCAAAATTATTGTGGGAAAATCCGTCACGTTTCAGTTGAAAAGGCTGAGAGAATCGCTATTTCCCTAAATATTGCCAGCTCTATTGTTTACATTGACTTCCAATTTTATTTCTTGTTTTCTGAATTTTAATACTTCAATATATCTTCCATACTTTTATGAGAGGTCACCGATTACAGTACAATTGCAAGAGCTGAAATTTGAATTTAACATTTTTGGAATAGATTTTTTTTAATTTGGAAATAGTAAATAAAATGCGATTTTTTAGCTATTATCATTTTGGCGACGCATATTTAAATAACTCATGCACGTTTCGTTTAAAATTTAACCCTAGATTCAAATTAGGATATAATGTATTTTTTTTTTTTTTTTTTGAAAACATTTTCAAAAACTTCCCCATAGCTCTTAAAAAATTGGCCAGATCGGGACTTTAGAATACATATGAATAAAGAATGATACAATGTATTGCCAAAATAGGTTGAAATTAGTGTAACCATATTAAATGTAGAAGGTTATACACATTCCGAAATCTATTTTCAATGTTCTTCCCGAAAAGAAACAACCAACAGCTTTTCTTGGCATTGCTAAGGATCATTTGTAATTTCTTGCCTTGCTCTGCCTCTGTCCATTATCTATTATCAACATCTGTTGTTGAAATCCTAAAATGTTCCACCTCACTTGACCCACATTTATCAAACAAAGAATGAACATTAATCTTTGAATTTTCGGTAATGTGGTGCGGTGTGGTGCGTTGCGATGTGTTTAACAACTTAAAACTGTTGAAAATTTGTAGTTGAATGTTGTACGAGTACGCAGGTTGTGTGTGCGTGTGTGTGTATGGCAGGTAGACAAATTACTGCATATGTAGAAGTTGTTGAACGCACACGTATACATATTTTACAAGTAGATGGTGTATGTGTGTGTTTTATCAGGTAAAGCTTTAATTATAACGAAATTTATATATATCCCTAAATTGTTCCATGAAGACGATAGTGGTCGAGGATTATTTTTTTAATTAAGAGAGAAAATATATGAAAATATCCACTTATCATCAATATGAGGTGGATATTTCAATTATGTTCTTTTTTGTTTGATTCCTAACTAATTTTGTTAGTAGTTTCTATTCATATTTACATTCTCGCAAAAATATCATCGTTGATATCATTGATGTAAATTGACATGCTGTTGATTTTATGTATTTTGAAACTCCAAACATAAACAGATGCATCATAACACCCGTCTCATTTTTGAAGGACCCTTGACATGAAATTGGAGAAACTTCATCTTATCAATGATTTGTATTACAATTAACATGAAGTCGGTCGAAAATATATATGGTAGCTATGTCTGCATCTGCACCAAACCTGAACCGATTTTAACGAAAATTGCCAGAGGTAATGTTATAATAGGTGCACCATTTACTTAAAATCGAACAAAAATATATATGGGAGCTATATCAAAATATGAACTGATTTGCCCAATTTCAATAGGGTTCGTCCTAACAAAATGAGCTGTGCCAAATTTCATCCAATTCAAATTATAAATGCAACCAATACCATATGTACAACTTAACATGGACGGGCAGACAGATGATTCTGTGCATATTCTCAACAGGAACCCTGTATCTCGGGTCATTTTGCCTGTCACAAACACAATGCCACAATACCCTGTACCCCAGTGTGGTGAAGTAAATAATAATTGGACCTGACCAATTTGTTTCTATATAAAAAACAGTCCTGTAGACCCGACGAATCTGTAATTAAGAACTGACGATTTTTTCTATAGAAAAATGGGTCATTTGGATCTGAATTTTTTTTTTCAAAGAAAAAATGGATCCTTTGAACAAGAAGAAATGTTTCTATAGAAAAACAGGTTCTTTGAAACTGACGAATTTGTTCTATAGACTCTATAGACAAAATGGGTCCTTTAGAACTAATAATTTTTTTCTATACAAAAAAAGCTTCTTTGGACTTGACAAATTTTGTTATGTAGAAAAAATGGGTTCTTTGGTCCTGATGAATTTTTTATTTAGAAAAAAAAAATATCCTGTGGACCTGACTAATATTTTCCTATAGACAAAATGGATCCTTTGGACGTGACGAATCCTTTTCTATAGAAAAAATGGATTCTTTGGACGTAACGAATCCTTTTCTATAGACCTGACGAAAAAATGGTTCCTTTGGTCCTGATGAATGTTTTTATTTAGAAAAAAACATCCTTTGGATCTGACAAATATTTTCCTAAAGACAAAATGGATCCTTTAGACGTGACGAATCCTTTTCTGTAAACCTATTGAAAAAATTGGTAATTTTTTCTATAGAAAAACTGGGTCCTTCGGACTTGACGAAGTTTTTTATAGAAATAATGGGTTTTTTTTGGACATGAAGAATTGTTTCCTATAAAAAATGGGGCCTTTGGCCCTGATGAATTGTGTCTTATAGAAAAAATTGAATATTTGCACCAGATTTTATTTCTATAGAAAAATGAGTTCTTTGAACAAAAATAATTTTTCTATAGAAAAAAGTGGGTTCTTTGGACCTGACGAATTTTTATGTTTAGACATCTTTTTCTATAGTAAAATATGGGTCCTTTGGAACTGACGAATTTTTTCTATAGAATGAATTGAGTCCTTTTGAACTGATGCATTTTTGTAAAAAAAAACATTTACGATTTTTGCTCCATAGAAAAAAAAAAAATTGTTCTACGATTTTTTTTATATAAAAAATTGGTCCTTCGGACCTAACGAATTTATTTCTGTAGGTTTTATTATTGAAAAAGTGTCGCCTTTGGACCTAACCAGGTTTTATATGAAATAATCGAGAATATTTTATTTACCGTAAATCCCGAATGTCAAATTACTGCAAAGTCTTTGGGAAAAATGGGGACTTAAACCTTTTTACCTTTTTTTATATAAAAAATTGGTCCTTCGGACCTGACGTATTTTCTTCTGTATATTTTTGTTTATTGAAAAAAGTGGCACTTTTGAACCTAACCAATTTTTTATATGAAATAATCGAGAATATTTTATTTACCATGAATTCGGAATGCCAAACTACAGCAAAATCTTTGGGAAAAATAGGGGCTAAAAACTTTTTACTGATCCTACATCGAAAACCAAATGCAAAGATGTTTTTCAACCTCTGAGAACCTGGAATATAAAAATACAGTCACATTCCAATATAGAAAAATCTGACAAATCTGGACAAGACTTCAAAACACGGACCTGTATAGATGTTTTTCACTCTCGAGGATTCAGGAATGTCAAATTAGATCTTCGGTTGCAATATGGGGCTATATCAAAACATGGACCTACGTCGAAAAATCTATCGGAGTACTAAATTACGTACACTTCGATGAAAAATATTGCGCTAACTCTACAAATATATCGAAAATCGGTTTGACTTTGACCACTGTGTGGCAAAATTTACCCGTAATGCTTCAAATCCTTTTCACCAAGCAAGCACTCGGGATAAAAAATTAAAGCCACAGAGTTTGGAAAATGCAGCTATTACCCTTTAAGAACCCGGAATGTCTTCAGTTAGAAAATGCAACTAAGATTTTCAAATATGGAAAATGGGTTGGGCAATTTACATGGAAGCTATGTCAAAACATGGACCTATATCGAAAATATTCTGCCAAATTGTATCCACATTTTTATGAAAATATATATTTTTAAATCTTCTAAGAACGGCGAACACAAAATTACCACCACATCATTTGAAAAATGTCGCTAAGACCTTCAAAATATCATCAATGGGGCAGATATTTTATATAAGAGCTGTGTCATAAAATGGATCCATATCGCAAAATTTCCTTCAATAATTATTGCCACAGATTTTGGAAGATGTCTATGAAGTCTATGAACCCGGATTGTCAATTACATCTTCTTCGATAAGAAAACACGACTATGACGTTCAAATATGGAAAATGAGGTGTGACCTTTATATGGAAGCTAGGTCAAAACATGGATCTATAAAACCACTTTTTTAAATATTTATTTTCATTACGTTTCACAATTAAGTTCTCATGTCTCCTACAGATTACTTAACATTTACGATTTGTACTTTTTCATCATTATTATCCTGTAGAGAATTATTATCTAATCATAAAGATATTATATTCCAAATAGAATACAACATAACCTAGATTTTGTTCAAGATGAACCATCGCATTCAACATAAACAGGCACTTATATTAACATTTCACATATACAAATTCACACACACAGACTAACATTAGCAATAAGCATGGTCCCAAAAATACAATTGTCGACAGAAAAAACCCTCTCCTGCTTGAAGTCAAACATTCAATTTACATATTCAAGGAGTTTAGCATATATTTTTATATATTACCTTGACGACTGCCACGTTTACATCGCATCTGAAGATTATCAAATATTTTTAGTAAACTCACATTCTCGTGTGCCCAACCCAACTACATACCTACCTAACTGGAATACGTGCGTATAAAGATAACAAATAGATTTATATTCGTACATATTTGGTTATTGACAAGCATCATTCACATAAGCAGCCAACTATTTGATATGCATCAAAAAGACATTTTAAAGATTTTTGTTCGCTCGCTCTCTCTCTTCTTTTTTTTTGGCATATTTTTTTATTTTATTTTCATTTTCAGCTGACTTGGTACTTTTTTGAATATCCCCGTTCATCTTTTTTGCATTTTAGCTCAATTTTAGGCATTATGCAAACGATTTGAATAAAATTTCCACATGCAATAATGTAAGCGGGACTAAGGATAAACATGCGCGCATTTTTCCATTTTTTGTCGGATGATGACTACCTCGACTACGACTACGACAACGACGACAACAACGATGATGATAATGCCGTTACTGATGTAAGAGAGGCAGCACAATTGTAATATATCAACCCTTCAAAGTACATAAAGAAAGGGCAAAATTGTATTTGCTTTGCGAAAGAGCAAACTATCCAACAATGCTGCCAAGCAAAAAAAAAAAAAAAGAAAAATCCCTTTAAGAAAAATTAGGGTTCTTATTTCCAATAGAGAATTTGTTTGGCAATATTTCATATACAAAGACTTATTAAGGATTTATTTTATGGCCAAAATTGATGCCAAGGGATTATTTTTTATGGGCGAAAACGAAAACGTTTTTTCTTTTGGTTTACAGACGTGTGTGTGTGTGTGATTCTGAAAATCGAAAGGGGAATATTTGTCGAACAAATATATATTTGTAGTACATGAAAAACATTTTTTGTACCTATTTTGTTTATTTAATATATTTGTATGTATTTTATGAAAAAGTAGTAATCAATTATATAGAAAAATATTTTCAAATCTATTTAAAAATTTATAGAATTTAAGAAGAATAAAAGTGGTGCTTTATATCCAACCTTTAGTAGTTGGTAATAAAATAAATACGTATCTATACTGATAATAATAACCAACAAGCGACGTTGCTGTTAAATTTTAAAGACATAAAGACGAGAAAGATGCAGAAGGACTCGAAATAGAAGAAATATATGTTAAACAAAAAAGTTCGTTTGCTTTGACGGCAGATATGTCATCTCAACCTGCAACAGATACAGGTTATTTTTTTCTAACCACGTCAAAGCTCAAAAATTTCGCACACGTAGCTACATCTCCATCTATGAATACAGTTTTTGGTAATGAGGAGGGAAATCTGGCCCACAAACAACATTCCTGTATTTATGATCGATCAACATTTAGCGGATCAACTGGGCCTACAGATTGCAATAATTGCACATTAAAATTTTATAAAAAATCCTACTTTTCTATATATTTGATAGTGATGTGATGTGAATAGTCTCGCACTTAATTATATGTCTACAGATGAAGTCGAGGTAATCTATGGACAAAGTCATCATCTGAAAGTAACATTGTTATATCCCTTGAAGGAGTCATTCTTATAAAAACACGAGTTCTGCAGACTTTTAATTTTTTATAAAACAAACATAGTCTTCTTGTTTTTCCTACAAAATAAAATGAGTTCTTCGGACTTCTGCGGTCTTCTCGATCTTTTTTTATAGTCACGGACCTATTTTTATACCCATCACCACTCTGTAGTACACCGTATTATGTCTTTGTGCACTTCCTTGTAACAAGCAAATGGAAACGAGATAGACACATGGTTCCTTTTGAGAATATGCATAGAATCACTTTCTGAGTCGATTTAAGCCTGTCCGTCCGTCCGTCCGTCTGTCTATGTTAAATTTTAAACAAAGTACAGGTCGCATTTATGATCCGAATCGAAAAAATTGTTTGGCCCAAGGACGAACCCTATTGAAATTTGGAAAAATCGGTTCAGATTTAGATATAGCTCCCATATATATTTTCGTCCGATTTAAGGTAAATGGTGTACCCAAGTCCCTATATATCATTCGATTTGCACGAAATTTGCCATAGCGTACTGAACTAAGTCTAGAATGATGTGTGCAAAGTTTCGTGAAAATCGGTTCAGATTTATATATAGCTCACGTATATATCTTCGTCCGATTTAAAGTAAATGGTATACGAAAGTCCCTATATATCATTCGATTTGCACGAAATTTGGCATAGCGTACTGAATTAAGTTTAGAAAGATGTGTGCAATGTTTCGTGAAAATTGGTCCAGATTTAGATATAGCTCCCGTATATATCTTCGTCCGATTTAAGGTAAATGGTTTACCAAAGTCCCTATATATATTTCGATTTGCACGGAATTTGGCATAGTGTACTGAACTTAGTCTTGAATGTGTGTGCAAAGTTTCGTGAAAATCGGTTCAGATTTATATGTAGCTCCCATATATGTTTTCGTCCGATTTTATGTAATTGGTGCACCAAAGTCCCTAAATACCTTTAGATTTGCACGAATTTTGGTATAGGGTACTGAATTAAACATAGAATGATGTTGCTAAGCTTCGTGAAAAGATCCCTAGCTATTCAGATTGACACAACGTACTGAATTAATATAAATTAGTCTCTGGCAAGTTTCCCTGAAATCGGTTGAGATATAGATATATAACAAACACGCGACGTCTGTTGGGATACATATGTAGAATATACCCAAAGTGGTGAAGGGTATCATATAGTCGGCCCAGTCCGACTTTACTACTTACCTTACTGTTTTTATACCCTACACAACTATGTTGTCAGGGTATTATAGCTTTGTGCAGCCCCAAAAGTTTGTAACGCCGCGAAATATTGGTCCTAGACCAACCTTTAAGTATACCGATCGTCATATCTTGACTAGCTGAGTCGATCTAGACATGTGTGTCCATCCGTCCGTCCGTCTGTCCATTATAATTTGTAAACACGATACAGCCCACAGTTATGGACCAATCTTCACGAAATTTTGCATGTAGGATAGGTTCTGGCCAATGAAGACCCCTATTGTTTTTGGAAAAGATTGGTTAATATTTAGGAGATGAAATGGACCAAATACTAAATTTTTGTCGGTTTTTCTGGTCGCTCCAGAGGCCGCAATTATGACCCAAACATCGCGAAATTTTACAAGGAGAAGGGGATAGGGCCTAAGAATAAACATGCCTGTTTTGATGAAGATCGGTTAATATTTAGCGGGTCAAATGGACCCTACCTTTGTGTGAAAAATGACAAAATTTGTATTCTATAGCGTATATATTTACCACTGAGAAGTTCATAGTATATCCAAGAGGAGTGGTTGACCTTTAAATTGTTACCAAATATATAGTCGTAGGTACTCGGATGCGGGAGTTACACTTAAATATTTACAGGTGCTTACGTATTCATATATTATTTAGTAACCTATTACCACACTGGAGGGCGGAAATATAGCTCTGATCGCTTTGAAATGTTCCATGAGGTTCCAGTTATGGTCAAGGACAACGCCTAAAATGTTAGGTGATGATAAGATAATAATTTTTTCCGACTTTTACTGCTCCGCTCACTGTTTTTTTTTTTTTTTTTTTTTTTGTAGAAAAGAAGAGTATGGGTCGTTAAGACCTAAACCCGCACTTCTTCTTGTCGTTTGTTTTGCTTTTCTAATAAATGGGTCTACTAAATGGGTTTTGCCCACTTTCTGTAGAAAATATGAATACTCCTTGTAATTATTTTTTAGATGAATTAGATCCATATTTATGACAATATTTGTCCGGTCGCTCAATTAGATCTATGTTTACATATAGCTCCCAAACATAATGTTGCTCGATTTCATACAAATGGTGCACCAAAGATGCTAGGTCTGTTCTTTTTACAGGATATTGTACATATTAGCATCTCTTGTATGTACGCACTTTTGAACTTTCCTTACTGGCTTTCTATAGAAAAATGTAGTCCATGGGGAACAATCAATTTTTTTAGATTATGCAAAATAATAATGTTTGTACATGTCGATTCCTACTGTAGATAAATGGTACCCTAAGATCTTAAATTTTCTTTTTCAAAAATGCCTCTGGCGTGCATGTTACCTTTCGAAGGGAATAATCGATATAATCCAAACTTTGCACATCTTAATATTTCCTCCAAACTTAGTTGAAGTTCGAAGACGGGGAATATCGGTCCACTTCTTCAGGTACCTCCCCCCAAAATGGTAAAAATTGTACAAAAAAATAATTTTATAATATCATACCAAACTTTGCACAACTTATTACCTTTACCAAGCGTAGATGAAGTCCAAAGATCGAACCAATTGCTCCACTCTTTCTGGTACCTCCCCAACAAAGGGTCAAAATGTTCAATATTTATGTTTCATATTAGCGTTTTCTTGGAAATACGTGGTCCTATGTACTTGTTGAGTTTTCTCTCTACAGAGAAAGATAGGTATATTAAAATATGGGGCTGTTTTTGTAAAGATATAACAAAAGGAAACTTTTCAACCGATGGGTTTTTTTGTATGATAAATATGTGATGTGAAACTTCAGAAAATTGTTATTGAAATATTAGGTCCTTTAGAATTTTTATTTTATAGCTAATTAATTGGAGCCTATCGGTCCACTCCTACTGACACATACACCACTAAAATTCAATATGCTGAAAAATATGTGTTTCAGGAAAGTCACAACTGATATGGTATTGGTTACATAAATTTCCCGCACTAGAAGCTGTATATGATCAGTGACTTTTTTATTCGGATTACTTCATTCCGAAGTTACGTTTACATAAAATCCAGAAAAAGTATTTTTAAAATTTAAACATGTATAAGTATTTTCCTTTGGAATTTTCCTTTTTTGATATATAGCCAACAACATTATCCCTTTATGTATGTGGAATGTAATCTGATATAATTTTGAATGAAGCTGCTATAATGAAATAATTCCGCATAAAAGAAAACACAGAAACGCAAAAATATTCATATGTTGACATAATGATGGATTTTTATTAATAACGACAATGTCCAGCAAGTATGTATGTATATATGTATGTGTGAACATATTTTTAAAAAATTACACAATGTCCATCATAACATAAATGTCAAATTTTATGTTTACACGACAATCAACAACAACGGCCAGAAAACGTTTCTTCTTCCGGTTTCCATATAAAAATTCTGACTGATGTAAGTGATGTTGAAATGTTGTCCTCACATACATACGCACATACATCTTTTTATTTTGTACATTATGCATTTTTATACTTCATTTTATATTCATAACAATTTTAATTGTGTCACATTATGACATACATATGTCCCATAAAATGACCGCACACAGTGCAAGTATGCCGCTGTCATTAAAAAAAAGACAGGGACACATCAACTAATGCATATATATATATATGGGCAATATTGCCAATTTTTTAACATAGCTGAAGCGGAGGTTCACACCTTTATAACTCGGGAACTACTTAAGTATATGAAAAAAAGTGAATAGTTTTGGGTTAATTGATCTGTCGTTGCAAACTGCTCATGATATTGACCTCCAAACTTTATTTTAGTGGAAGCTGTGTCTACTTTAATGTAAAAAAATGTGTAAAAACAGGTTGAGGCTAACCAGTTTTTTTATGTTCTCTATCGATTTGTGACTAAGCCACTCATTGCACGGCCTTCGTGTCAAAATAAAACTAGAAGCCAACAAAATGGGGACTACGCCCCTTATGTATCATTTTTCAAAATTTTAACTGCATCTACCTTTAAATGATGCTGACATTTTGAAGCTCGATTTTGAGTGTTTTTTGAATTTTAGTTCTAGCATTAATACGCGAACAGCAATTTCTAAAAATCGATTATACGATTATTGTAGTCGCGAATCTGCGTAATTTGATATGTATTTTGTGTATGTAGCATGCACAGCTTCAGAGTAATACTCATCCGAAGGTGCGAATTTTGTGCGATCAAATTTCTAAAAAACCTATTTTTCGGGCCAAATTTTTAGATCTGTCAACTGAATGATATAGGTACCCGCGATCAATAAGGTTTTTCCCATTTCGGATGATATAAAATCTTCTTCGTGAAAATCCATCTACTAGAACGGCGGGAACTGGCCTTCCAAAAACACGAAATTTGGCAAAAAATGTTTTTGAAAATATCGCGGATTTATTTGCGTTTTCTGTGTATCATTTCCGCGTCAATAAATGACCTCATACGGATTTTGATCTTTTTCGAAAAGATAACTTTACAAACTTCAGCCGAAAGAGAGATGTACGCAATTTATCTCAAAAACAGATTGTGCTGGCACATCCATGGTTCTTAATGGACCACATTGAAATCGGTATAGATCGATGTATTTTTATAGGGTGCACACTGAAATCGGATGCGCGTTAATGACATATGGAGTTTTCGGAATTTATTCGCGTTTTACGGGTTTTTTGGGTACTTCAATGTAACGTGCGGCACATCTTAGCCGTCAAATGAAATTTCGCAAAATATATATGGATTGGAAGATAAACTTCAGTACTTCCTGGAAACCGCATGCGCATCAAATGATTTTGACAATTACGCGACTTAGACGCAATTTAAAATGTATATTTCATAATATTATTTTATTTTAAGATTTATTCCTATTTATAGAACCCTAAGATTTATCGGAAGGGTCTTGATATAATCCGCAAGGCGTATACTTATACACAAAAAGTGATTATTATTATATATGTCAATTTTTCAGCGAAATTCGGGTAAAATAGCAGAATAACCCCAACATTTTTTTCTGAAATTTCTTGTATACAATTAAAAAAATAAATGTGATGAGATTATTTTTTCGAACCAAAAACAAATAATTTTCCTCAATATCTTGTTTTGTTGTCGCTGTGATTTACAAACAGCTACACGGACTTGTGTGATTTTGATATCATTTGATTCACCATGGTGTTTAGATTATGTAGATATTTTTAAATTAATTTTTAGGTGTGTGTATGTCATTAATATAATGAAAATATTTACGTAATCTCCTATATTTTCATTATTTCTCTCATATTTCGCGAAGATGTGCAACTTTTTTGCGATTTTTATAATATATTCATATTCTTATTTTACGGAGGAAGATATATATCAACGTTTTTGGTCAATATAATAAACGGCGTAATTTTAAGATTTTTTTCTTATGCCCAAAATTAAAACCTCGATAACTTTTGCGCGCATCAACCAAAAATTTGATCGCGAACGGTTTCGGAGTCAGAACATTTTTCTCTATATGTGTACCAAAAATCATTGATGTGCCACAAAAACAAAAAAGCTGATTTTTTGAAAATGGAATATTAAAAAATTGGCAATATTGCCCATATATATATATATATATAGCGCACCATAGGTAACATCCCAAAAAAACCTCCAACTGAATTCATTTGAGTATAAAATTTAATAATGACAATTTTTTGCAAGGCAGGCTGTCAGGCATTTTTATGATAAAAAAAAAACCGAAAACAATTTCCATACAATAACTTTCAAACCAACCCAATCGCAGTTGCAGCAAATGCGAAAGACAAAGTTTGTGTTTTTTTGTGGTTTGTGTTGGTTCGGCGTAGTCCGTATGTAGTTTGAATGGAATTAATTGAAAAGTTAATCGCGTTGGCTGTTAAAACTGAAAACTCCACCCAAAATTGGAAAATAAATTATTATTAACCCCAATAGACAAATTAAGTTTCGCATTTTTTTAATGGAAATGTAAAACATTATGATATTAGTAAATCGTATTATTGAGGATTTGGAAAAGAGACATTTGGGACTGGCGAGGAGGATATACTTTGTGAGGTACAAATAATGTGTGTGTTTTTATACCCTCCACCATAGTATGGAGGGTATATTAATTTTGTCATTCCGTTTGTAACTCATCGAAATATTCATTTCCGACCCTATAAAGTATATATATTCTTGATCAGGGTAAAATTCTAAGACGATCTAGCCATGTCCGTCTTTTGTCATCACGCTATCTTCTGAAGGAATTGAGATAGTTTACTGAAATTTTGCATAGGGTTGTCTTTTGTCTGCAGGCAGGTCAAGTTCGAAGATGGAATATATCGGTCCACCTTTAAGCATAGCTCCCATATAAGGGTACCACCAAATTTTCGGTATTTTGGGGTTCATGAGCGCGTTTTTCAACCGAATTCACTGAAATTTGGTACATTGAGTTCTTATTGGGTACTAAATTTCTCCACTAAAAATTATAAATATAGGTGCACTTTTTCTGGTAGCCCCCCATATAACGGTACCTCCTAATTTTCAGTATTTTGGGGGTTTTGATAGTATTTTTTCACAGAATTGTCTGTAATTTAGTATTTTGAGTTCTTAATAGATTTAAAATATCTCCACAAAAATTATGAACCATGGCCCCCATATAAGGGTACCCCCAATTTTCGGTATTTTGCAGTTCTTGAGGGCGTTTTTCAACCGAATTCGCTTAAATTGGGTACATTGGGTTCAATTTGGGTACCAAATATCTCCACTAAAAATTATAAATATAAGACCATTTTTTGAGGTATTTTGAGGTTCTTGAGCGTGCTTTCAACAGAATTCACTGAAATTTGGTATTTTGTAGCCGTATATGGTAAAAAAAATCTCCCTACCAAAAATTATTAATAGTCAACCCCTTTTAGGGGTAGTCCCCATATAACCCCATTTTTATACCCTTCACCACACTGTGGTACAGGGTATTATGTCTTTGTGCATATGTTTGTAACAGGCAAAAGGAAACGAGATAGACCCATGGTTCCTTTTGAGAATATGCATAGAATCACTTTCTGAGTCGATTTATGCATGTCCGTCTGTCCATGTTAAATTGTGAACAAAGTACAGGTCGCATTTATAATCCGAATTGGATGTAATTTGGCATAGGTCACTTATTTGGCCCAAGGACGAACTCTATTGAAATTGGGAAAAATCGGGTCCGATTTAGATATAGCTCCCATATATATTTTCGTCCGATTTAATGTATACGGTCGCTATATATCTTTCGATTTGCACGAAATTTGGTACAGTGTAATTAATTAGGTCTAGTATAATGTGTGCCAAGTTTCCTGAAAATCGGTTCAGATTTGAATATAGCTCCCATATATATATATATATATATATATATTCGTCCGTTTTTATGTAAATAGTGCATCAAAGTCCCTATTTATCCTTCGATTTTCACAAAATTTGGCATAACGTACTGAATTAAGTCTAGAACGATGTGTGTTAAATTTCGTGAAAATCGGTTCTGATTTAGATATAGATATATTTTCGCCCGATTTCATGTAAATGTTGTACAAAAGTCCCTATATATCTTCCGATTTGCACGAAATTTGACATAGCGTACAGAATTGAGTCTAGAATTATGTGTGTAAAGTTTCCTGAAAATTATCCTATTTTAAGATTGCCACACTATTTTGTACAACGTACTAAAGTTTGTGTAGCATAACATGTGCAAGTTTTGCTGAATCCAGTTCGGATTTTTTTTCTTCGACGCACAACCTACTTAAAATAGTTTAGCCAAGGGTGTGTCAAGTTTTGTTGAAATCCGTCCAAATTTAGATATAGCTCCCATATAATTTGGAGTCGATTTACACTGTCTGGCTGGCTTTTGCGCACGATAACTCTCGAAGGGAATAATCGATTTCGTCCAAACTTTGCAGATCCTTATATTTCATAAGTTCGAAAGTGTAGAATATCGGTCCACTCCTTCTTGTACCTCCCCCACAAAATTGTCAAAATTGGGCTAAACTTAATTTTATAATAACATGTAAACGGACTATCCGTTTTTTACGAAACTTTGTACAACCTATTATCTTTACCAAGTCTAGGTCAAGTAGGAAGATGGGATCCATTGGTTCAATCCTTCTGGTACCTCCCCCCACAAATGGTCAACATTTTCGATATTTATCAGCGAATAGAATGTCCCATTTGAACCAAATTTTGCACAACCTATTTTTTTTACAAAGCCCAGATCTAGTTTAAAGATGCAACCCATTAGTCCAATCCTCCCCCACAAATGATCGAA
This sequence comes from Musca vetustissima, assembly GCF_032173495.1. NCBI lineage: Eukaryota > Metazoa > Arthropoda > Insecta > Diptera > Muscidae > Musca > Musca vetustissima. The sequence goes on along the minus strand of NW_026878677.1, from coordinate 8,011 downwards.
ATTTGCAATATTTATAAATCCAATATCCTGCGATGGGTTGTGCCAGATTTGAACCAAATGTCCGATTTGAACCAAACTTTGCACAACTTATTATATTTACTAAGCCTAGATCAAGTCCGTAGGTGGGACCCGTCTGCCCTCTCCTCTGGTACATCCAACAAAAAGGGTCAATATTAAATATTTGATCAACATAAAATCCGAAACATTTTTAATTAATCATATACCTTACATAAAACGAATAATAAAACATGTGTATAACTCCGAAGACCTCCTCCATAAACCATAGGGTGAGGGTATATATCTGTCCGCAACACCGATCGACACTCTTTTATTTGTTTTTCTACAAAAAATAACGGCCTCAGTTAATGAGAAATTCGGCATCAGTTAATAAGACCCTTTTTGCTATAGAAAACAATTTGGCATCAATTAACGCGTCATTTTTTAAATTGGAAACAATTTGGCATCAGTTAATGGGACATTTTTTCGATAAAAATCAGCCTCAGTTACTGAGACATTTTTTCTGTAGAAAAAGTTAGGTCCCAGTTAATGGGGTATTATTTTCAAATCGGCCTCAGGCCGATTTTCAAAGTTTAGCCTCAGTTAATGAGACATTTTCTCTATAGAAAAATAATTAGGCCAAGTGCCTATCTACAGAAGAATAAAACCTAAAACTTATTGTAATAAAAATTGAAAATCTCCATTATACTTATCATCAATTCCAAAACTTTTCAAATTTGAAAAAAAATTATTTTCAAGTTTTACTAACTCCTAACAAAAATTGCCTACCATCAAAAATTCCTGTTAATATCTACTCCAAACAACATCAAAGTAAATTAAAAACTACACAGATGAATAGATTCATTTTCATTAATTTAACTTCTTTTGCATCTGACCAGGACATGACCATAGTTATATCTTAACAATAATTTCTCGGTAAGATCCTTGATAAAGTTTTTTTGCGCATAAAATGGCAATGACAAAACACAACATCATGTTGGGATTTTTTTCCTTTACAACTCAGATAAATACTCAGAACCGTCAATGGACACAACAACAGAAACACACCATGCTTAGGGGCCAAATTTCATGCTTGGAGTATTGTAACACCTACCTAAAATGTAGTGTGTCCGGTGAGGTGTTATGTGTCCTGTATGTGTATGCGGTCATGTCCTACGACAACAATGGTTTATTGTGACTTTCTACACTCCTGGCCAAACAATGTTTCAATTAAAAGTTTGCATGCTTCCAATGAGACAAAGGCAAAAAAAACACCGAACAACAACAACAACTACTACAAAATAGAATGTCCTGAGGTGGAGAAATGATACGAAGGTCGTAATGGGAAATTTGAGGTCATATTTTTCATAGAAAAAATGTTTTAATAGTGGATACCTAAGTTTTTCTATTACAAAATTGCCCCCAATAGCTGAGGCCGAATTGTCTTCTATGGAAAAGGTATCCTAATAAAGGAGACGAGACCTATACGGAAAAACACATCAATAACGTAGGCCAATTTTATATGTAAGAAAAATGCCTCAATAACTGAATCCAAGTCCTTGAAAAATATTTGGCCTTTAAATCGTGACCATTATATTGTCGTATGTACTCGGATGTGGGAGTTACACGTAAATATTTACAGGTGCTTACGTACTGAGATATTATTTAGTAACCCATTACCACACTAGAGGGCGGAAATATAGTTCTGGTCGCTTTGACATTTTTCACGTCCATCCAGGTATGGTCAAGAACAACGGCTATAATTTTCGGTAATGATCAGATAATAATTTTGGGATGAATAAGACCGAAAACTTATTTTGTGGTCTTTTTTCGAGTCGATCTATAGGCCGAAAGCCGAACATCACAACACTACCCACGGTGAAGGGAATCTGTACTGAATATTAATAATATTTGTTGACCTCTAGTCGGCCAAAAGGGTGGAATATCGCGAAATATTGCCCAAGATCAGAATATAGAACCACAGAATGTTAGATTTTCGTGGAAGTTGTGTAGGTTATCATATGGTCGGCCCATCCGACTATACTGCTCCGCTCACTGGTTTATAAATCTTTTTCCGATCGCCTTTTCATTAAATTTTGTAATCGAACCTCGTCAGGACCCCCCATAGATTTGACTTGTCCACAAGCACTCACCTCACCTGCACTTTTCCCAAAACATAATGCCCCATCGCCTCATTGACATATACAATTGTATACATATTCACAAACATACATACATCCACAATACGTATATGTTCATACATACCTACATACAATTTCCATACACGTAAAATGTTGTTGCTATTCTTTGCTATATTGTGACCTTCCATTTACAAGACCGACAGCAGCAGCAACAACAACAACAAATTGCATGAGCAGAGAACAAGGCAAAAAAATTGAATTCCGAAAACAACAAAAGGATTCAATTGTTACACAAATTGTTAACATAACACAAGCCATACAACGATCAACGAACGACACATTATCTCTACACTTTTGGAATTTTGTTGTGAGTATGTGTGCGAGTGTGCGTTATTTGTATCTCAAGGATGTAATCTATTCAAATTGAAAATCTTTAAATTATCCTAAAGATAAATGAAATTGTTGGGTAGTAAATGAAAAGATATTTTTTTAGTTTTTTTTTCTTCTAAAATGACTTGTAATCTTGTTAAGTACGTTTGTGTCAAATGTATTATCCCAAAATGCATTTCGAATCAAATAAATTAAATTATAGTTAATTAAATTGTAATCTTTGTAATTTATATTTTTTCAGATAAACTTGTGCGTGAATGGGTGTGTGTGTTTTCGAAGTACTGCGAGATTATTTATGGATTATGTGGTGAGTAAAAAAATGCATTTATATTTTAATTATATTATTTTGAAGAGGTGCTTAACAAGACATAGTATTATTACTATACTATTTGTGCAGCCCCAAGAGTTTGTAACGCCGCGAAATATTGGTCCTAGACCCACATTTAAGTATACCGATCGTCCTATCTCGACTAGCTGAGTCGATCTAGACATGTGTGTCCATCCGTCTGTCCATTATAATTTGTAAACACGATACAGGACACAGTTATGGACCAATCTTCACGAAATTTTGCATGTAGGATGGGTTCTGCCCAATGAAGACAACTATTTTTTTTTTTTTTTTTTTTTGGTAAAGATCGGTTAATATTTACGGGATGAAATACTAAATTTTTATCGGTTTTTCTGGTCGCTCAAGAGGCCGTAAATAGGGCTCGCATTGAAATTTCCCATGGGGTTACAGTTATGGTCAAGGACAGCGCCGATAATTTTCGGTGATGATCAGATAATAATTTTGCGATAAAGTGGACCGTAAACATAATATTTTTGTATTTTTCGAATCGATCTATAGGCCACAGTTATAAGCAGAACATCACCATACAACCCACGGCGAAGGCAATCTAGACAAGTAACTGGAATTGCTGTACTGAATATTAGAAATATTCGGAAAATATGTCAGTGTATGGAAGAGGTGCTGTTGACCTCTAATCGGGCAAGAGGGTGTAAATGTTACGCAATATTGCTCAGGCTCGGAATAAACATCCGCATAAAGCTAGATTTCCGTGGTAGTTGTGTATGGTATCGTATGGTCGGCCCGTCCGACTATACTGCTCCGCTCATTGTTTTTTAGGATTCGCATTGAGTAGAAAATCTCCCTACCATAAATTATAAATATTGACCATATATTATAAATATAGACCATTTTTCCAACCTGGTATTTGTAGTTTAATATTTAATTTTCTCCTGGCAGTAATTTACCATGGCAAAGCATCCATATAAACATACAGATCGTTTTCAGATTTTTTGAATGAATGGTGGAATTCGACGAGAATGATGGATTTCGGCGAGTATGGACTTGATGATGCTATTCTTTCCTGATGTTCATTGTCAATGATATGACATATTAATTAAATATAATTAAGAATAATTTTTATGTATTATTGAATATATAAAAAGTATTAAAAATTATTTTTATACATAATTGAATATCCTTTCAAGAATATACACTTTAAAACTTGAATGTCCCTTAATACATATTCATTGAGAAATGTTCTTTAGGAAGAGCCGTCTGCACCTAAAACCTTGTTCATAACCTAATTATACAGTTCAACATTCACTGCGTAGACAATCCGTCTATAAAATGAATTTTACATATCTTAAATCTTATATTTTATTATTAGCATAGTCTTAACTGCTCCCTTCCCTTTGATATTTTTGTAACACAATACCCCCATTATTATGTTCCATGCTGTGTTCTGTGTGTCATAAAAACCTCAAAATTCGTTAGCATTTTCAATGCTACATTAACTTTATTTCTGATGCGAATATTTCGGTTTATTTATTTAGTCTCCGAAAATAAGCTTTAATTTTGATTTATGGCCGGAGATGGTAACGAGTGTCAATGTCTTCGTTTGACGCTGCCGTCGTCCAAGGACACAAAACTTTGTTAATAAACCCCTTAAAAAATAAATTGACTGGATCTAATTGTAGATAAATACCGGCTTCGTCTATTAAATATTTGTAAATGAAATTTCCCCCCAAAAAATAAAGACAATGGGAATAGGCTATCGGAGTGTTTATGAGGCATAACTGTGCCAAATGGCTAAATTGTGTTCTAAAAAGTAAATAGATCTCAGAATCAGTGAAACTGCTGTTAAAAATTTTGAGATTTTTTATTACGACTGTTTTGTTGTCTCATTATCCTACCTGCCAGTTAAATATACTTTTGAAGTTAATGTCAATAATAATACAAAAGAATGATAAAAAAATACGAAAACAAATACTAATGAAAATAACAAAAGTGTCTGGACTAACAGCCAGACAGACAGCCAAATCATTGATGACTTCATAATGTTGACTGTCTGTCTGCTTCGGTCTTGGTCATTGCTATCATTATTGTTGTAGCTCCTGTAAAAATGCCCATAAAATTCCAATTTAAGTTTTTTCGTTCTTTTCGAAATATTCTCTGTTTATTTTGTTATTGACATTTGTTAATCAAGATAAATGATATCCAGAGATTTGCCATTCAATTCCCAGCCATTTTTATCGATGCATATTAATAATAAAGTTTTAAGTTTTGGATTTGGTTTTTGTGTATTTAGGCATTTATGCTTGTAATACCCTTGTGGTCATTGTGGTGGCTTAATATTTATTTAGGTTTTTTTCCTTGGTTGGGTGTCCTTTCCGGAGAATAATAAATTATATTGAAAATTAGTTCGATTTGAGAAGAATGAGAAATAATCCCAAAAAATAAAAATAATATGGATGAGCCACATGTAGTAAACTGGCCTTGGGCTAATACATTCGGGATTAAAAAGAGAATGGTACAAATATCTGGTTAATGGCTTCCAGGAAAATCAATATACGCAAATTTAAGGGTTATAAAGGCCAAATCATAAATAGCTTCGTTGAAAATATATTTGATAGGCTAATAAAGAAAATATATCCTCAGGTAGTGAAAGAAATTACAACAACAAAATATACAAAACAATATTCTGAAAAAAAGTTTTTTTTAATCTAAATTCCTTTAAATCCGTGAAAAAACGTCTATAAAAATTTAATCCCAAAATTCATAAAAATACAAGCCCCTCAAACATTTTGAAAAAAAATCTAAAAACTTCTAAATAATTTAAAAATAATCGAAGCGCCTCATAATCTATGGATAAATCCAAGATCCTCTCATTTCTTGAAAAATATTCACTTCTATAAATTATAGTTATAGTCCTCAAAAAAAAAAACATCTTTAAAAGTCCAGGCTTCTCTAAATAAGAGAAGAATCCAAATATTCTTTCCAAATGCCGGCTTCGCTAAAACCTTGCAAAAATCTATACTTTGGTATTGGGTTCTTATATATATATTCTTAAAAAAACTGATAATCATTGAAAAAAAAATATTCTTTAAAAAACACTGAGAACACTGATAATCCTAGAAAAAATATTCTTTAAAAAAACACGTCTCTGAAAATCTTGGAAAAAATATTCCTAAAACCAGTAAGGAAAGTAGTAAAGTGGACGGGGCCGACTATATGATACCCTTCACCACTATGGGTATATTAAACGAATGCATCGTAACAGAAGGCGTATATTGTACTAATTTCAGCAGGTTTTGTTCCTAATGGACATATTTTGCGTCCTACCGAAAACCGGATGAACATATATATGAGAGCTATATCTGAATCGTAACCGATATTCAAGAACTTTTACATACATCATTCTAGACTTAATTCAGTGAGCTATGCCAAAAATTCGTGCAAATCGAATGATTTTCAGGGACTTTAGTGCACAATTTACCTAAAATCGGGCGAAAATATATATGGGAAGTATATCTAAATCGGAACCGATTTTCAAGAAATTTTACACACATCATTCTATGCTCAATCCAGTACGCTATTCCCAATTTCGTGAAAATCAGAAGACATGTAGGGACTTTGGCATATTATTTACCTATATGAGAGCTATATCTAAATCTGAACCGATTTTCACGAAAGTAAGTACACGTCATTCTAGACTTAATTTAGTACGCTATGCCGAAATTCGAGCAAATCGAATGAATTTTAGGGACTTTGGTGCACCATTTACCTAAAATCGGGCGAAACTATATATGGGAGCTATATCTGAATCTGAACCGATTGTCAAGACATTTTACACATCATTCTAAACGCAATCCAGTACGCAATGCCAAATTTCGTGCACATCGAAGGACATATAGGGACTTTGGTACACCATTTACATTAAATCGGGCGAAACTACATATGGGACCTACATCTAAATCTGAACCGATTTTCACGAAACTTAGCACAGGTCATTCTGGACTTAATTCAGTACGATATGCCAAAATTCGTGCAAATCGAATGACTTTCAGGGACTTTGGTACACCATTTACATTAAATCGGGCGAAACTATATATGGGAGCTATATATGAATCTGAACCGATTTTCAAGAAATTTTACACACATCATTCTACACTCCATCCAGTGCGCAATGCTAAATTTCGTGCAAATCGAAGGACATATATAGGGACTTTGGTACACCATTTACATTAAATCGGGCGAAACTATATATGGGAGCTATATGTAAATCTGAACCGATTTTCAAGAAATTTTACACACATCATTCCAGACTCAATCCCGTACGCTATACCAAATTTCGTGCAAATCAGAAGACATGAAAGGACTTTGGCATATTATTTACCTAAAATCCGGCGAAATTATATATGGGAGCTATATCTAAATCTGAACCGATTTTCTAAATCTGAACTGAAAATTATTCTTTAATAAATCCACGCCTCAGTTGGCCCTTGAAAATTATTCTTTAATAAATCCACGCCTCAGTTGGCCCTTGAAAATTATTCTTTAATAAATCCACGCCTCAGTTGGCCCTTGAAAAATATTCTTTAATAAATCCACGCCTCAGTTGGCCCTTGAAAAATATTCTTTAATAAATCCACGCCTCAGTTGGCCCTTGAAAAATATTCTTTAATAAATCCACGCCTCAGTTGGCCCTTGAAAAATATTCTTTAATAAATCCACGCCTCAGTTGGCCCTTGAAAAATATTCTTTAATAAATCCACGCCTCAGTTGGCCCTTGAAAAATATTCTTTAATAAATCCACGCCTCAGTTGGCCCTTGAAAAATATTCTTTAATAAATCCACGCCTCAGTTGGCCCTTGAAAAATATTCTTTAATAAATCCACGCCTCAGTTGGCCCTTGAAAAATATTCTTTAATAAATCCACGCCTCAGTTGGCCCTTGAAAAATATTCTTTAATAAATCCACGCCTCAGTTGGCCCTTGAAAAATATTCTTTAATAAATCCACGCCTCAGTTGGCCCTTGAAAAATATTCTTTAATAAATCCACGCCTCAGTTGGCCCTTGAAAAATATTCTTTAATAAATCCACGCCTCAGTTGGCCCTTGAAAAATATTCTTTAATAAATCCACGCCTCAGTTGGCCCTTGAAAAATATTCTTTAATAAATCCACACCTCAGTT